>NC_057810.1:389249471-389549471 GCF_018294505.1 Triticum aestivum | reverse complement strand
GCCTTCCGCTTCAGCAGTTTTCCTGATGAGATGCATCTATCTATATAACATCTATGATGCTAATTTCGAAAGGTTCTAGATGTTGCATGTGAAACTTGGTGTTGGTGCAGTTGTGTAATGGGGTAGTGATACGTCTCCAACGTATCTACTTTTCCAAACACTTTTGCCCTTGTTTTGGACTCTAACTTGCATGATTTGAATGAAACTAACCCGGACTGACGCTGTTTTCAGCAGAACTGCCATGATGTTGTTTTATGTGTAGAAAAGAAAAGTTCTCGGAATGTCCTGGAAATCCACGAAGGCACTTTTCAGAATTAGTAAGAATTTTTGGCGAAAGAACGAAGGCCAGGGGGCCCACGGGCTGTCCACAAGACAGGGGGCACCCCCCTAGGGTGTGCCCTCCTATCTCGTGGGCCCCTGGACACCTCCCGACCTCAACTCCAACTCCATATATACCGTCTCGGGGAGAAAAAAATCAAGGAGAAAGTTTCATCGCGTTTCACGACACGGAGCCGCCGCCAAGCCCTAATCTCTCTCGGGAGGGCTGACCTGGAGTCCGTTCGGGGCTCCGGAGAGGGGGGTTCATCGTCGTCGTCATCATCAACCATCCTCCATCACCAATTTCATGATGCTCACCGCCGTGCATGAGTAATTCCATCATAGGCTTGCTGGACGGTGATGGGTTGGATGAGATTTACCATGTAATTAAGTTAGTTTTGTTAGGGTTTGATCCCTAGTATCCACTATGTTCTGAGATTGATGTTGCTATGACTTTGCTATGCTTAATGCTTGTCACTAGGGCCCGAGTGCCATGATTTCAGATCTGAACCTATTATGTTTTCATGAATATATGTGTGTTATCGATCCTATCTTGCAAGTCTATAGTCACCTATTATGTGTTATGATCCGACAACCCCGAAGTGACAATAATTGGGATACTTCTCGGTGATGACCGTAGTTTGAGGAGTTCATGTATTCACTATGTGCTAATGCTTTGTTCCGGTTCTCTATTAAAAGGAGGCCTTAATATCCCTTAGTTTCTGCTAGGACCCCGCTGCCACGGGAGGGTAGGACAAAAGATGGCATGCAAGTTCTTTTCCATAAGCACGTATGACTATTTACGGAATACATGCCTACATTATATTGATGAACTGGAGCTAGTTCTATATCACCCTATGTTATAACTATTGCATGAGGAATCGCATCCGGCATAATTATCCATCACTGATCCATTGCCTACGAGCTT
Source organism: Triticum aestivum (assembly GCF_018294505.1). Lineage (NCBI taxonomy): Eukaryota > Viridiplantae > Streptophyta > Magnoliopsida > Poales > Poaceae > Triticum > Triticum aestivum. The sequence goes on along the minus strand of NC_057810.1, from coordinate 389,548,225 downwards.
TTCACATATTGTTCTTCGCTTATTTACTTTTCTGTTGCTACTGTTACAACTACTACAAAAACCCAAAAACATTTAATTTTACTTTTGCTACCGCTACTATTATTATCATACCACTTTTGCTACTAAACACTTTGCTGCGGATACTAAGTTATCCAGGTGTGGTTGAATTGACAACTCAACTGCTAATACTCAAGAATATTCTTTGGCTCCCCTTGTGTCGAATCAATAAATTTGGGTTGAATACTCTACCCTCGAAAGCTATTGCGATCCCCTATACTTTTGGGTTATCAAGACTAATTTTTGGCGCCGTTGCCTGGGAGCATAGCTCTATTCTCTGAGTCACTTGGGATTTATATCTATTGATCACTATGAAGAACTTGAAAGATGATCGAACTACTATTTTGCCCTCAACTACGAGGGGAGGTAAGGAACTGCCATCTAGCTCTGCACTAGATTCTCCTTCCGTTATAAGTAAGCTTGCGACACCTAAACCTGCTACTGCTATGAATTCTGATATGTCGCATGTTATTGATGATGCCACTTCTGCTATGAATGATGAAACTACTTATGTGCTTGATAATACTGTGCCATTAGGTGAATTTCTAGATGAACAACTTGCTAGATTTAGGGGGAATGAAAATGTTGAAGAACCTATTATTGATGATAGTGATGATGAAGGTCCCCCCAATTATTATGTTTTACCTGTTGTTCCTAAGAGTTATGTTATGCATGAAACAGCTGCTATGGAAATTCTTGCTTGCAATGACAGAAATGATCTTAAGAAATTATTAGCTAAATGGAAGCAGCAGTCTCTTAATGCTAGAATGATACCTGATCCTGCTTTTGCTACTTCACCTATCTGTGTTACTGATAAGGACTATGAATTCTCTGTTGATCCTGATATTATTACTTTAGTTGAATCTGATCCTTTTTATGGCCTTGAATCTGAAACTATTGTGGCACATCTTACCAAGTTGAATGATATAGCCACCCTATTTACTCATGATGAGAAGTCTCGCTATTTATATATCCTTAAGATATTTCCGTTCTCATTAAAGGGTGATGCTAAGACTTGGTATAATTCTCTTGCTCCTGGTTGTGTGCGTAGTCCCCAGGATATGATTTATTACTTCTCTGCTAAATATTTCCCTGCTCATAAGAAACAAGCTGCCTTGCGGGAAATATATAATTTTGTGCAAATCAAAGATGAGAGTCTCCCACATGCTTGGGGGAGGCTTCTCCGATTACTTAATGCTTTGCCTGATCATCCTCTTAAGAAAAATGAAATACTTGATATCTTTTATAATGGGCTAACCGATGCTTCCAAGGACTACTTGGATAGTTGTGCAGGTTGTGTTTTTAGGGAAAGAACTGTCGACGAAGCTGAAATACTATTGAATAATATGTTGACTAATGAAAATAATTGGACTCTTCCTGAGCCAATTCCTGAAGTAATTCCTGAACCAATTGAGCCAACTCCTAAGCCTATTCCTAAACCCACTCGGAAGAAGAGAGGTGTATTATTTCTCAGTCCTGAAGATATGCAAGAGGCAAAGAAATCAATGAAAGAAAAAGGTTTAAAGCTGAAGATGTTAAGAATTTACCTCCTATTGAAGAAATACATGGTCTTAATTTACCGCCTGAAGAACCACATTGTCTTGATAACCCGACACGGGTAGTAAAGGTAAATTCTCTCTCTATATATGATAAAGTTGAAGTACCCTCTACTAAATTTTATAGCACATGCTTAGATGAATTTGATGAATTTATGGCTAGACAAGAAAGTTTTAATGCTTATGTTGGTAGAGAGTTAAATAATAATGCTTTCGAGATAGGACACGTAGGTGATAATCTAGCTAGAGTTAAAGATGAACTTCACCGCGTTAGCAAATATGCTTCTATGGTTGCTACTCAAGTTGAGGAAGTACTTAAAGCTCAAAATGATTTGCTTGCTGAATTAAATAATAAAAATGACTTTGCTGTTAGAATGGCTACTAGAACTGGTAGAATGACTCAGGAACCTTTGTATCCTGAAGGCCACCCTAAGAGAATCGAGCAAGATTCTCAGAGAAATAATTTAGAGGCACCTAGTTCTTCTAAAAAGAAGAAGAAGAAGAAGAAGAAAAACGATAGAACTTTGCATGCTTCTAGTGAACCTACTGTAGACACACCTAAGATAATGTTAATGATAATAATCATGTTGATGCTCAACCTAGCAAAGACAATGATGTAGAAATTGAACCTGATGTTGATCTTGATAACCCACAATCAAAGAATCAACATTATGATAAGAGAGATTTTGTTGCTAGGAAGCACGGTAAAGAAAGAGAACCATGGGTTCAGAAACCCATGCCCTTTCCTCCCAAACCATCCAAGTCAAAGGATGATGAGGATTTTGAGCGCTTTGCTGAAATGACTAGACCTATTTTCTTACGTATGCGCTTAAGTGATATGCTTAAAGTAAATCCTTATGCTAAGTATATGAAGGATATCATCACAAATAAAAGAAAGATACCGGAAGCTGAAATTTCCACCATGCTTGCCAATTACACTTTTAAGGGTGGAATACCAAAGAAACTTGGAGATCCGAGTGTTCCAACTATACCATGCTCTATTAAAAGAAACTATGTTAGAACTGCTTTATGTGATCTTGGAGCCGGTGTTAGTGTTATGCCTCTCTCTTTATATCGTAGACTTGAATTGAATAAGTTGACACCTACTGAAATATCTTTGCAAATGGCCGATAAATCAACTGCTATACCTGTCGGTATTTGTGAGGACGTGCCTGTTGTGGTTGCAAATGTCACTATCTTAACGGACTTTATTATTCTTGATATTCCCGAGGACGATAGTATGTCTATTATCCTTGGTAGACCTTTTCTTAATACTGCAGGGGCTATTATTGATTGCAACAAAGGCAATGTCACTTAGCATACGGTACATTTTCCAAGGAAACAATCTCAAGTTCATATCATCAATTCTATTGAAAAAGTTCCAACTATCATTTCTGGAGGTTTTGAATTTCCTCTCCCTACTGTCAAGAAAAAGTATGATATTCTTATTGTTGGGGATTTCCATATCCCGTTGAGGTAACTTAGTGTTATTCGAAATTTTTCCGGTTCCGTGTTATTCGGAATGAGTTTGTTAACAAGACTTGATCAACCTTGTTAGTGGGTTCATTTTGATGATCACGAGATGGATGAAACTAGAAGGCACAACCTTCTGTACCCTCTTTTTACTTTCTGTTATTTAAAATAAATAAAGCAAAAATAGTATTATCCGTCTGTTTTCTAAATTATCCGTGCATTAAAAAATAGTCTGAAAATAAAAGTGCTCCAAATGCCCTGCAAATTTAGTATGATTTTTTCTGGAATATTTGAGGATTTTAGGCACTGAAAACACTGCAAAAGGGGCAATCACCAGGCCACGAGAGAGGAGGGCGCCCCCCCTGTAGGGTGCGCCCCCCTGTCTCGTGGCCCCCTGGTGGGTCCCCTCCACTTATGCCAGCACCCAAACACTTCATCTTTTACCCAAAAAAATCCCCATCCAGCTCAAGCCCGAGTTCTAGCTCGTTTTGCTGCGATTTTTGATCTCTTAGCTCAAAGCTCCATTCGCAAAACTGCTTTGGGAGATTGTTGCTTAGTATGTGACTCCTCCACTGGTCCAAATAGTTTTTGTTCTAGTACTTTATTCATTGCAAATTTTTGCTACTTAGGTGACCATGTTCTTGAGCTTGCATGTTAAATTTTTGAGGTCCCAAGCAATTCCAATGCATGATATAGGCTCTAGGCACTTGTAGGAGTAGTTGCTATCAATCTTGTTTAGTTTTATTCACTTTTATTTTGAAGTTACTAAAATTTCAGAAATTTTCAGAAAAAGAAATATGCTTAGAAGAATGTACCAAGGTGGTTCCTCGGCAAAGAAAGGGCCAAGGATTGCTATACGTGAACAAGATGTTAATTTGCCAAGGGACGCAAATGTATGGTCTTGCGAGTGGTCATCCGATGATTTTATGGTTGAAGCAGGCTTCAAGGGGGAATTTGATGCGTATGTGCGTAATGCTGAGCTTGAGGACTTCTTACAAGATAAGTGTCCTCAATATTATCAATTGACTGATTCTTTTGTGCGGAGGTTCGAATATATTTCTTCGCGTAATTCCCCTAGTGTTATGTTTGATATTTATGATACATCTTATACCATGGATTTAGAGGATTTCACAACTGCTTGCAAACTCCCGCAGTGGGGTAATATTAATGATCCTCCCAAATCTGAAGTTAGAGATTTTCTTGCTAGTATTACTGTGGGAGAATCTAGGGACGTGACACAAGCTACCATAGGGAGCATTCATTTTCCTGCTATACATTACTTTGCTCTCTTTATTGGTAGATGCATTAACGGTAAGTACGAAGTATGTCACATGTGTGCCCCTGATCTTTGTGTCCTCAAGAGTGCTGTGTCAAGTATAGAGGTTATAACTTGGGGGCAATAGTTGCATGTAGGTTGCATAATAATAATAGAAGGGGAGATTTCTTTGGAGGAATTTATGCAACCCGTGTGGCTAATTTTATTAATATAGCTCAACGAGAGGGGGATATGATTGTACCTCCTATTTATTTGGATAAAGAAGCTATGTTTGATCATCATTTTCTTGAGAGGAATGAACAATTCCTCCATTATCGACTAACCTTCAACAGATGCAACTTTGTCCCTATTACTCTTCCTGCTCCCTACCTTTTTGGTTATCAGACAAAAGTAAGATATGTTGTCACCAGGGAAGAAGCCACTGAATATGAGAGGGGAATGGAGGCAGCTCGCGAACACGCTGCTGCTCAGGAGGCGGTCGCCTCTTCATCTTAGTACTACCCTGGCTACTCTTATGGATATCAGCCAGGCGGTCATTGGTACTAGACCAACTTAGGCCAAAAGCCTAAGTTTGGGGAGTACGTATTTCTCACCAACTTTACATTCATGTTCACACACTAGTCGTCGGTGCTCACACTCTTTCACTGTATTATCCATGTTAGTTTAAATTTCATTTTCTAGTTTTCTTCTTGTGTGTTTGATAAACCTTAAGAAAAACCAAAAAAATTAGTTAGTTTAATTTCCTTGCTTGTAGTAGAAATTAAAATGAAAACCAAAAAAGATTTCTCGTTCTTCTTTTACTTGTTGGGAGATTTCCCGTGTAAATAGTTTTATTTTATTTTCTTTCTTTTGGGGGTCGAGACGACCATATTGAAAATGCTTAGTGGCTCTTATTTGCACGATTGTTTATTTAACTTAGAGCCCATATTACTTGTCTTCTCTCTTGAGTTGAATGCTTGTAGATTCCAGCTTGGTCCAATGCACGTGCACTTTTATTATTATACACATCGTTCGGTCGTGCAAGTGAAAGGCAATAATGATGATATATGATGGACTTATTGGGATGAGAAAAGCTGGTATGAAGTCGATCTCTCTTGTTTTTGTAAATATGATGATTCATCGTTCCTGAGTCAGCTATTATGAAGTAAACATTTTTGCAATGACATTTAGAGACTATAGTTGCTTGTGCCATGCTTGATTAGCTATGAGTTATAATGGTTTACCTTGCATGCCAACATGCTATTAGAATGATTATGATGTGGTATGATGGGATGGTATCCTCCTTTAAATGAATTGAGTGACTAGACTTGGCACATGTTCACGCATGTAGTTGTATCAAATCAACATAGCCTTCATGATATTTATGTTCATGGTAGACTATATCCTACTCATGCTTGTACTCGGTGTAAATTAATTTTAATGCATGTTTACGACTGTTGTCACTCTCTCAGTTGGTCGCTCCCCAGTCTTTTGCTAGCCTTCACCTGTACTAAGCGGGAATACTGCTTGTGCATCCAAACTCCTTAAACCCCAAAGTTGTTCCATATGAGTCCACCATACCTTCCTATATGCGGTATTTACCTGTCGTTCCAAGTAAATTTGTATGTGCCGAACTCTAAACCTTCAAATGAAATTCTGTTTTGTATGCTCGAGCCGCTCATGTTTCAACTAGGGCTGCCTATATCTTCCATGCTAGGTGGGTTATTTTCATGAGTGGACTCCGCTCCTCATGCACGAGAAAGGGCCGGTAACCGGGATGCCCAGTCCCATGATCCAAAAAGATCAAAGCAAATCAAAATAATTAAACAAAACTCCTCCAGGGCTGTTGTATGTTGGAGGCACTCGTTGTTTCGAGCAAGACATGGATTGATGCTTGTTGGTGGTTGGGGGAGTATAAACCTTTACCATTCTGTTTGGGAACTGCCTATAATGCATGTAGTATGGAAGATACAGCCATCGCATAGTTGTTGCGTTGACAGCAAAAGTATGCCGCTCAAAATGTTATTCAATCTCTATTTTAAAATCGAGCTCTGGCACCTCTACAAATCCCTGCTTCCCTCTGCGAAGGGCCTGTCTATTTACTTTTATGTTGAGTCATCATCCTTCTTATTAAAAGCACCCTCTGGAGAGCACACTGTCGTTTGCATTCATTATTATTGATTTATATTGGGTATGACTTGACTGGATCTCTTTTACCATGAATTACAATGTTTAGTTAGTCCTTGATCTTTAAAGGTGCTCTGCATTTATGTTTTGCGGTCTCAGAAAGGGCTAACAAGATACCATTTTGTTATATCATGTTATGATTATTTTGAGAAAGTGTGGTCATCCGAGTTTTATTATTATAGCTCGTTAGCTGATTATGTTATTGACATGAGTAATTGTGAGACCTAGGTGTTATTGTTAGTATGGTTAGTTCATAATATTTGCTGAAACTTGAATGCTGGCTTTTCATGTTACAACAACAAGAGCAAACAGAGTTTGTAAAAGTTTTTCTTTATCACTTTCAGTTTATCAACTGAATTGCTTGAGGACAAGCAAAGGTTTAAGCTTTGGGGAGTTGATACGTCTCCAACGTATCTACTTTTCCAAACACTTTTGCCCTTGTTTTGGACTCTAACTTGCATGATTTGAATGAAACTAACCTGGACGAACGCTATTTTCAGCAGAACTGCCATGATGTTGTTTTATGTGTAGAAAAGAAAAGTTCTCGGAATGTCCTGGAAATCCACGGAGGCACTTTTCAGAATTAATAAGAATTTTTGGCGAAAGAATGAAGGCCAGGGGGCCCACGGGCTATCCACGAGACAGGGGGGTGCGCCCCCCTAAGGCGCGCCCTCCTATCTCGTGGGCCGCCTGGACACCTCCCGACCTCAACTCCAACTCCATATATACAGTCTCGGGGAGAAAAAAATCAAGGAGAAAGTTCCATCACGTTTCACGACACGGAGCCGCTGCCAAGCCCTAATCTCTCTCGGGAGGGCTGATCTGGAGTCCGTTCGAGGCTCCGGAGAGGGGGGTTCATCGTCGTCGTCATCATCAACCATCCTCCATCACCAATTTCATGATGCTCACCGCCGTGCGTGAGTAATTCCATCATAGGCTTGCTGGACGGTGATGGGTTGGATGAGATTTACCATGTAATTAAGTTAGTTTTGTTAGGGTTTGATCCCTAGTATCCACTATGTTCTGAGATTGATGTTTCTATGACTTTGCTATGCTTAATGCTTGTCACTAGGGCCCGAGTGCCATGATTTCAGATCTGAACCTATTATGTTTTCATGAATATATGTGTGTTCTCGATCCTATCTTGCAAGTCTATAGTCACCTATTATGTGTTATGATCCGACAACCCCGAAGTGACAATAATCGGGATACTTCTCGGTGATGACCGTAGTTTGAGGAGTTCATGTATTCACTATGTGCTAATGCTTTGTTCCGGTTCTCTATTAAAAAGAGGCCTTAATATCCCTTAGTTTCCGCTAGGACCTCGCTGCCACGGGAGGGTAGGACAAAAGATGCCATGCAAGTACTTTTCCATAAGCACGTATGACTATTTACGGAATACATGCCTATATTACATTGATGAACCGGAGCTAGTTCTATATCACCCTATGTTATAACTATTGCATGAGGAATCGCATCCGGCATAATTATCCATCACTGATCCATTGCCTACGAGCTTTTCACATATTGTTCTTCGCTTATTTACTTTTCCGTTGCTACTGTTACAACTACTACAAAAACCCAAAAACATTTACTTTTACTTTTGCTACCACTACTATTATTATCATACCACTTTTGCTACTAAACACTTTGCTGCAGATACTAAGTTATCCAGCTGTGGTTGAATTGACAACTCAACTGCTAATACTCAAGAATATTCTTTGGCTCCCCTTGTGTCGAATCAATAAATTTGGGTTGAATACTCTATCCTCGAAATCTGTTGCGATCCCCTATACTTGTGGGTTATCAGGTAGCTGAGTGTTGAAGCTATATCATGTTGTACTCTGATGTATTTCAATTATGAAATCCTACTTCCTTAATATGGGAATGAAATATATTATGTATTTAATATGAATGTCAATTAGATCAATAAATGGATTATTAATAATAGGGCAATTAGCCTGCTAATTGGTTTTTGCTATTGCAAACGGTTATTGAGAAAATACCGTGGGCGATGACCTAAGGCAATGCACACAGTTTCTAGGAATAAACCGTGTTGGATCGATGAACAATCACACACGACATTCTCTTCAAAACCTTTTTGCGTTACGCCACCTTGCGCAAACGTTTACCGCATAAAAACTGTGTGTGATGGATAGCCTTTGCCACACAGTTTCTTCTATGCACCGTGTGTGATGCATTCAATAATGCAAACGATAAATTTTTTAATATTGTGTGCGATGGGAACGCCATCACAAATGATTTAATGGGGAAATTGTGTGTGATGTACCTACGAACGGAAACGTTTTCCTTGCAGCGACTGTGTGGGAATTATATACGAACGAAAATGTTTCGCGGAGACTGACTGCGTGGTATGTACTTACGACCGGAAATGATTTCGCCTGTATAATTGTAGTTTTTAGCACTATTGTACGTATAACCGTATTTGGTTGCTAGTCGGTCGCGCACACGACCTCATTTTGAGGAGCGTGTCTGCCAGGAGGGCATATCCCCGATGGTTTCTGGGTCGTGTGGGAAGGACCCCCTAATCGCCCACACTCACTAGGCGACGGTTCCAAATGCCGTCGTGGAAAGGAGTTTAAACCGTTTGTATAGCACCGACGCGTACCAGTGACAACACAAAGAAAACAGAATCTGTCAAAACAGAACAGTCTGTAGTAATCTGGAACTTATGAATACTTCTATAACTCCAAAAATTCTACCAAATTACGACGACCAGCATAATTTGTATTTTAATCTTATGAAAAAATAATCAGGGAAAAAGCTCTTTTATTTGATTTATTAAAATTATTTTCCCGAGCGCAAAGTTTCTGTCTTTTTCAGCAAGATCAAACAAGTATCACCCCAGAAGATCCTAAAGGCTTTACTTAGCACAAACACTAATTAAAACACAAAAAAACAATCACAACAGTAGCATAATTGTGCTAACACTCAATAACATAAAACAAAAAGCAAAAATAAAATGTATTCACTGGGTTGCCTCCCAATAAGCGCTATCATTTTACGCCTCTAGCTAGGCATAAGATTTCAATGATGCTCACATGAAAGATAGTAATTGAAACACAAAGAAAGCATCATGAAAACACGTGACAAACACATCTAAGTCTAACATACTTCCTATGCATAGGAATTTTATAATCAAGCAAATTATCAAGGCAAGCAAAAACTAGCATGTGCAAGGAAAAAGAAAGAGACGATAGCAAGCTCGACATGAAGAGGGGTAATTTAGTAACATGAAAATTTCTACAACCATATTTTCCTCTCTCATAATAATTACATGTAGGATCATAGAAAAATTCAACAAAATATCTATCACATAACATATTCTCAACATGATCCACATGCATGCGAAGTTAACACTTTTCCAAAATAGTGGGATTAACATTAACTAAAGTCATGACCTCTCCAAGCCCACTTTTATCAAAAATTTCATAAGATTGAACATTCTCCAAAGTAGTGGGATCTAAAGTTGACAATTTTCCAAATCCACTTTCAATATTATTGCAAACACTATTATCAATCTCATATTCATCACGGGGCTTAAATAAATTTTCAAGATCATAAGAAGAATCACCCCAATCATGATCATTGCAATAAGTAGTGGACATATCAAAATTAGCATCCCCAAGCTTGGGATTTTGCATATTATTGGCACCATTGACATTAATAGAATTTATAATAACATTATTGCAATCATGCTTTTCATTCAAAGAGCTATCATGAATCACATCAAAAATTTCTTCATCACAGTTTTTAGATTCACGAATCTCAAGCAAAACTTCATAAAGATAATCTAGTGTACTCAAATCACTAGCAATTTGTTCATGATAATTGGATCTCTTAAAAAGATTAGCAAGTGGATGAGGATCCATATCAAGAGATATTTAGCAAGCAAAGATGCAAGCAAATAGAAGACACATCACACACAAGCAAAGAAGAGATCTGACGAGAAAACGACGAACGAAAAAAAGAGGGCGAATAAAACGGCAAATTATTGTGAAGTGGGGGAGAGGAAAACGAGAGGCAAATGGTAAATAATGTAAATTGCAAGGAGATGAGATTTGTGATGAGGAACCTAGTTATGTGGACGATCCTCCCCGGCAACGGCGCCAGAAATGGCACGTTGACGTGAGACTATCTTGAGGTGATCATCCCCGACAACGGCGCCAGAAATTTCTTTTGATGTCGCTTGAAGCTACATTGGTATTTCCCCAAAGAGGAAGGGATGATGCAGCACATCGGGGGTAGGAATTTCCCTCAGATACGAAACCAAGCTTATCGAACCAATAGGAGAACCAAGCAACACAACGTAAACAGTCCCTGCACACAAATAACAACACCTCACAATCCGACGTGTTAAAGGGGTTGTCAATCCCTTTCGGGGTACGGCGCCTCAAAATAGGCAAAGGACGTGAGGTAAATTTTTAGTAGATTGATAGATCGAGTGCTAAATAAAATAAATAAGAATAAATTGCAGCAAGGTATTTTTGTATTTTTGGCTTAATAGATCTGAAAATAAACGCAAGGAAAAAGTATATCGCAAGGCAAATATATAGGAAAGAGGACCCGGGGACCGTAGGTTTCACTAGTGGCTTCTCTCGAGAAAGATAGCAAACGGTGTGTAAACAAATTACTGTTGGGCAATTGATAGAACTTCAAATAATTATGACAATATCCAGGCAATGATCATTACATAGGCATCACGTCCAAAATTAGTAGACCGACTCCTGCCTACATCTACTACTATTACTCCACAAATCGACTGCTATCCAGCATGCATCTAGTGTATTAAGTTCATGGAAAAACAGAGTAATGCAATAAGAATGATGACATGGTGTAGACAAGATCTGTTTATCTATTGTGTAGATATAGATCCCGTCTTTTTATCCTTGGTAGCAACGATACATACATGTCGGTTCCCTTTCTGTCATTGGGATCAAGCATCGTAAGGTCGAACCCACTACCGGGCACCTCTTCCCATTGCAAGATAAATAGATCAAGTTGGCCAAACAAAACCCAAATATCAGAGAAGAAATACGAGGCTATAAGAGATCATGCATATAAGAGATCAAAAAACTCAAATAACTTTTATGGATATCTAAAGACATAACTGATCATAAACTCGAAGTTCATTGGATCACAACAAACACACCGCAAAAAGAGTTACATCATATGGATCTCCAAGAGACCATTGTATTGAGAGTTCAGCGAGAGAGATAAAGCCATATAGCTACTAACTATGGACCCGAAGGTCTACAAAGAACTACTCACGCATCATCGGAGAGGCACCAATGGAAGTGGTGAACCCCTCTGTGATGGTGTCTAGAATGGATCTGGTGGTTCTGGACTCTGCGGCGGCTAGATGAATATTTCGTCGACTCCCCAAGGGTTTCTGGAATATTGGGGTATTTATAGAGCAAAGAGGTTGTCCGGGGGCATCCGAGGTGGGCACAACCCACCAGGGTGCGCCTAGGCCTCCTGGCGCGCCCTGGTGGGTTGTCACCTCCTCGGGACTCCCCCCGGGTGCAATCAGGGCCCAACTTCTTCCTTTTGCTCCGTAAAAATCATCATAAAGTTTCATGGCATTTGGACTCTGTCTGATATTGATTTCCTGCGATGTAAAAAACATCCAGAAAACAGCAACTGGCACTTGGCACTATGTCAATAGGTTAGTACCAAAAAATAATATAAAATGACTATAAAATGATTATAAAACATCCAAGATTGATAATAAAACAGCATGGAATAATCAAAAATTATAGATATGTTGGAGACGAATCAGCGCCCTGTTGCCTTGTGGGTAATAGATGGCCCCCTCTAGTGGGTCTTGGCTCCAGTATACTTTTATATATTCCATAAAAAATCTCAAGAAAGTTTCGTCCAATTTTGAAAACTTTTATTTATTCACAAAAAAACAATAGCATGGCAGTTATGCTGAAAACAACATCAGTACATTTAGTTTCATTCAAATCATTCCAATTAGATTCCAAAACAAGAGCAAAAGTGTTTGGAAAAGTAGATACGACGGAGAAGTATCACTCCCCTGTTGGAGCAGAACTACCGGACAAAGTGTTGAACCACTACCGCAGCAGGTCCTCAAACTTCTCATTTTGTCGCGGTATTAGGGCGACAGTGCTAACGGATGGGTCTTGTCCATCACATCATTCTCCTAATGATGTGATCCCGTTCATCAAATGACAACACATGTCTATGGTTAGGAAACTTAACCATCTTTGATTAACGAGCTAGTCTAGTAGAGGCTTACTAGGGACACAGTGTTTTGTCTATGTATCCACACATGTATCAAGTTTCCGGTTAATACAATTCTAGGATGAATAATAAACATTTATCATGAAATACTGAAATATTAAATAACAACTTTATTATTGCCTCTAGGGCATATTTCCTTCAGTCTCCCACTTGCACTAGAGCCAGTAATCTAGTTCACATCGCCATTTGATTTAACACCAATAGTTCACATCTTTATGTGATTATCACCCATAGTTCACATCACCATGTGACCAACACCCAAATGGTTTGCTAGAGTCAATAATCTAGTTCACATCGCTATGTGATTAACACCCAAAGAGTACTTAGGTGTGATCATGTTTTTCTTGTGAGAGAGGTTTAGTCAACGGGTCTGCCACATTCAGATCCGTATGTATTTCGCAAATTTCTATGTCTACAATGCTCTGCATGGAGCTACTCTAGCTAATTGCTACTCGGAGTCATTTGGATCGGTGTAAAAGCTTGCATCGACGTAACTCTTTACGATGAACTCTTTATCACCTCCATAACCGAGAAACATTTCCTTAGTCCTCTAAGGATAATTTTGACTGTTGTCTAGTGATCTACTCTTGGATCACTATTGTACCCCCTTGCCAAACTCATGGCAAGGTACACAACAGGTTTTGGTACACAGCATGGCATACTTTATACAACCTATGGCTGAGGCATAAGGAATGACTTTCATTCTCAATCTATCTTCTGTCATGGTGAAGTTTTGAGTCTTACTCAACTTCATACCTTACAACTCAGGCAAGAACTCCTTCTTTGACTGGTCTATTTTGAACTCCTTAAAAATCTTATCAAGGTATGTACTCGTTGAAAGTCTTATCAAGCGTCTTGATCTATCTCTATAGATCGTGATGCCCAATATGTAAGCAGCTTCACTGAGGTCTTTTCTTTTGAAAAACTTCTTATTTAAATATACTTTATGCTATTCAAAAATTCTACATCATTTTCGATCAACAATATGTCATCTACATATACTTATCAGAAATGTTGCAGTGCTCCCACTCACTTTTTCGTAAATACAGGCTTCACCGTAAGTCTGTATGAAACCATATGCTTTGATCACCTCATCAAAGCGTATATTCCAATTCCAAGATGCTTGCACCAGTACATTGATGGATCGCTGGATCCTGCACACCTTGTTAGCACCTTTAGGATCGACAAAACCTTCTGGTTGCATCATATACAACTCTTCTTAGAGATATCCATTTAAGGAATACAGTTTTTGACATCCATTTGCCAGATTTCATAAAATGTGGCAATTTCTAACATGATTCAGACGGACTTAAGCATAGCTATGGTTGAGAAAGTCTCATCGTAGTCAACCCCTTGAACTTGTCGAAAACCTTTTGTGACAGGTAGAGCTTTGTAGACAGTAACATTACCATCAGCGTCAGTCTTCTTCTTGAAAATCCATTTATTCTCTTTGGATTGCCGATCTTCGGGCAAGTCCACACTTTGTTCTCATATATGGATCCTATTTCAGATTCCATGGCCTCAAGCCGTCTGTCGGAATCTGGGCTCATCATAGCTTCTTCATAGTTCATAGGTTTGCCTTGGTCTACTAACATAACTTCTAGGATAGGATTACCGTACCACTCTAGCTCGGATCGTGCTCTGGTTGACCTACGAAATTCAGTAGTAACTTGATCTGAAGTTTCATGATCATCATCTTTAGCTTCCTCTCTAGTTGGTGTAGGCATCACGGGAACAATTTTCTCTGATGTACTACTTTCCAATTCAAGAGAAGGTACATTTACCTTATCAAGTTCTACTTTCCTCCCACTCGCTTCTTTCGAGAGAAACTCCTTCTATAGAAAGGACCCATTCTTAGCAACAAAGATCTTGTCTTCAGATCTGTGATGGAAGGTGTACCCAATTGTTTCCTTAGGGTATCCTATGAAGACGCACTTCTCTGATTTGGGTTTGATCTTATCAGGCTGAAGCCTTTTGACATAAGTGTCGCAACCCCAAATTTTAAGAAACGGTAGCTTAGGTTTCTTGATAAACCACCGTTCATACGGTGTCGTCTCAATGGATTTAGACGGTGCCATATTTAACGTGAATGTGGTGGTCTCTAATGCATAACCCCAAAACGATAGCGGTAAATCGGTAAGAGACATCATAGATCGCACCATATCTAATTAAGTATGATTACGGCGTTCGGACACACCATTACGTGTGGTGTTCCAGGTGGCGTGAGTTGTGAAACTATTCCACATCATTTCAAATGAAGACCAAACTCGTAACTCAAATATTCACCTCCGCCATCAGATCATAGAAACTTTATTTTCTTGTTACGATGATTCTCCACTTCACTCTGAAATTCCTTGAATTTTTCAAATGTTTTAGACTTGTGTTTCATTAAGTCGATATACCCATATCTGCTCAGATGATCTGTGAAGGTCAGAAAATAACGATACCCGCCGCGTGCCTCAACACTCATTGGACCGCATCATCAGTATGTATTATTTTCAGTAAGTCATTGGCTCACTCCATTGTTCTGGAGAACGAAGTTTTAATCATCTTGCTTGTGACGCCCGGGTATTTAAGCTACAGTGAACCTCTTCTAATGATGCCATGTCACCTCGTTTACTGTTGGTAAACTCGTGTTAGTTCAAAATGATTCAAATTCAAATTTAAAATATAGGCAAACAATAAATGTTTTCAAATATTAAAACTAAAATGTTCGGAGTGAGCCAAACAATGCATAGGTAATTATGTAGAAGAAACCACACTTTTATAATGTGCTTAAATGCACAATAATAGATAAACAGTAGCAAAACAATTGGTTGAATGCCTTTTACAATAAATAAAATATTAACTATTTTATTTAGTTGCCCAAACTTATGTGGCAGTAACCTATTTATTAACACTAAATTAGGGACTACTTTTATAATTTATAAAACCAAAATAAAAGAGGAACTAAAATAAAACAACAAAAGAAAAGGAAAATAAAACAAAAATAAATGAAATAAGAAAATACCCCCCCTCTCTCCCATGGGCCAAGTGGCCCAGTTGGCCACAACCGACTAGGCCGACCCAGGCCACCCCCTGCCTATACCCCCCCACCACGGTAACCCTAGCCCACTACCCCACCTCTCGCCCCCCCCCCACCCCCACGATCCCCTCTTCCCCGATCCAGATCTGGATCGGGCCACGACCGCGTCCCCGACGCCAACGGCGCCCCGACCGCCGCGTCTGTCGCCGCCCCATCGCGCCTCCATCCTCCTCCGCGACGCCACCTCACTGGCGCCGCACCTCCCGGCCTCCTCCCTCTCCTTCGTGCACCGCGTCGTCTCCCCCGAGCTCCGCGCGCGCCCCATTCGTGGCCGCCCCGACCCCGTCACCGGAGGCCACCTCGTAGGTCCGCCAGCGTTGTCGTCCTCCCCTGCGTTGCCGTCGTCGCCACGTCGCCCCGGAGCCGTCCCCGACGCCGTCGCTCGCCGCTTCCTCGCCTCTCCTTCACCGGTCGTCCCCGTCCGCCTCGGCCACCACCACCGCCACCGCGTCGGCCCACCTCTCTAACGCCACTCCGGCCATCCCGAGCTCCCCATCGACCTCCTCCCAGTGAGCCATGTCCGTTCCCCTCTTCCCCGTCGATCTCGTCGTTGATTGGCGCTGCCCCGCTCGCGCCCGAAGCTCGCGACGACCTCGCGTTCACCGAGCCGCCCCTGGCTGCGTTCGCGTACGTCGGCGGCGCCCCAGAACTCCAGCCTCGCGCGCTGGCTGTCCCCTGGCCGTGCGCCTCGCGCCCTACCCTCGCACCCACCTACGCCCAGCCGTGCGTGCCCGTCTCGCGCCACCGTGCCCGTAGCCGTCGGCCGGGTTCGCCCGCCTCGTCGCCTCGGGTCCGCCCGATGGACGCCTCGCCTGCAACTGCGCTCGCTGCACAGCGCCCGCTCGGGTGACACCTGCACCCGAGCGCCCGAACCCGTTAAGGCCCCTGGCCCAATGACAGCCGGGCCCCACCCCAGTACCAGAACGTTAAAAAAAAAGAGGAATTGAAGAAAATAATAAATAGTAAATAAAAATGTTAGCTAATTAATTAATTGACTAACTAAATTAATTAACTTAATTAATCCTGTTTAATTAGACTAATTAAACATTAGTTACCTGTTTAACTAAATTAAAATATTTAATAGGTCAATTAGGTTATTGTGCCTATGGCATGCAGGACCCACATGTCAGGTTGACCAGTCAACCCTCTTGACTGCTGATGTCAGCATGACATCATGCTGATGTCATAAATCCCATTTTGCATTAAAATAATTAGATAAATGCTAAAAATGATTTAAATCTTTTAAAATTAATATAAAATAAACTGTAGCACAGATGAAAATATTTTCAACATGAAAGTTGCTCAGAACGACGAGACGATTCCGGATACGCAGCCCGTTCGTCCACCACACACCCCTAACATATCAAACTCGCAACTTTCCCCCTCCGGTTCCTCTGCCCGAAAACACGGAACCCCGGGAATACTTTCCCGGATGTTTTCCCCCCTTCACCGGTATCACCTACTACCGCGTTAGGGCACACGAACACCGCGTATTTCCTTGTTATATTTTGTGATGCTTTGTTTGCTCTGTATTCATTATTTCTTCCCCCTCTTCTCTCCGGTAGACCACGAGACCGACGCTGCTACTGACCAATTCAACTACGGAGTTGACGACCCCTCTCTCTCTTGCCAGAGCAACCAGGCAAGCCCCCCCCCCCTTGATCACCAGATATCGCCTATTCTCCTCTATACTGCTTGCATTAGAGTAGTGTAGCATGTTACTGCTTTCCATTATACCTATCCTGATGCATAGCCTGTCCTTGTTACTACTGTTGATACCTTTACCTGCAATCCTAAATGCTTAGTATAGGATGCTAGTATTTCCATCTGTGGCCCTACATTCTTGTCCGTCAGCCGTGTTATACTATCGGGCCGTGATCACTTGGGAGGTGATCATGGGTATATACTTTACATACATACATACTATACAGATGGTGACTAAAGTCGGGTCAGCTCGAAGAGTACCCACGAGTGATTCACGGATTGGGGGCTGAAAGGACCTTTGTCCCGACGGCCCTCTGTGTGGATCTTTGTGGCGGAGCGACAGGGCAGGTTGAGACCGCCTAGGAGAGAGGTGGGCCTGGCCCTGGTCGGCGTCCGCGGTTGCTTCATAATAACACGATTAACGAGATCTTGGTATTTGATCTGAGTCTGGCTACGAGCCTATACGCACTAACCATCTACGTGGGAGTAGTTATGGGTATCCCGACGTCGTGGTATCAGCCGAAGCACTTCAGACGTCAGCGACGGAGCGGCGCGCGCCGAATTGGACTGGAACGCCACTAGGCTAGGTCTGCTTTCGGCCGCGTACGCAACGTGCAGGTGTGCTATGGGCGATGGGCCCAGACCCCTGTGCGCTTAGGTTTAGACCGGCGTGCTGGCCTCTCTGTTGAGCCTAGGTGGGGCTACGACGTGTTGATCTTTCGAGGCCGGGCATGACCCAGGAAAGTGTGTCCGGCCAAATGGGATCGAGCGTGTTGGGCTATGTGGTGCACCCCTGCAGGGAAGTTAATCTATTCGAATAGCCGTGATCTTCGGTAACAGGACGACTTGGAGTTGTACCTTGACCTTATGACAACTAGAACCAGATACTTAATAAAACACACCCTTCCAAGTGCTAGATACAACCGGTGGTCGCTCTCCCTCAGGGATACGAGGGGAGGATCGCCGGGTAGGATATGCTATGCGATGCTACTTGGAGGACTTCGACCTACCCTCTTTTGCCTGTTGCAAGACGAAGGTGACCAGAAGCGTAGTCTTCGATAAGACTAGCTATCCCCCTCTTATTCTGGCATTCTGCAGTTCAGTCCACTGATATGGCCTTTTACACCTATACCCATGCATATGTAGTGTAGTTCCTTGCTTGCGAGTACTTTGGATGAGTACTCACGGTTGCTTTCTCCCCCCTTTTTCCCCCTTTCCTTTCTTTCTGGTTGTCGCAACCAGATGCTGGAGTCCAGGAGCCAGACGCCATCGTCGACGACGACCCCTACTACACCGGAGGTGCCTACTACTACGTGCTGCCCGCTGATGACGACCTGGAGTAGTTTAGGAGGATCCCAGGCAGGAGGCCTGCGCCTCTTTCGATCTGTATCCCAGTTTGTGCTAGCCTTCTTAAGGCAAACTTGTTTAACTTATGTCTGTACTCAGATATTGTTGCTTCCGCTGACTCGTCTATGATCGAGCACTTGTATTCGAGCCCTCGAGGCCCCTGGCTTGTATTATGATGCTTGTATGACTTATTTATGTTTTAGAGTTGTGTTGTGATATCTTCCCGTGAGTCCCTGATCTTGATCGTACACATTTGCGTGCATGATTAGTGTACGATTATGTCAGGACCCCGACTCGATGTCACATCGATCTAGCCTGTAGCACCTCATATCACTTTGCGGCCTCACGCACGGTATCCCCACGGGTGTCGCCTTACCTTTGCCCGGGACCGTTTGCGCCTTTTGGCTCACGTATATGATAGTGTCGCTAGCATCCATATGATAAGGAGCCCGGGCTGACATGACTAGTCGTAAACCCAAAGTGGCACAGACTTACAGGGACAGGCATTCATGACCCAGCCTCGAACGTGTCGGTCAACAGCAAGTGGGTCCGGGCTGTAGCACTGGGCTAGCAGGACTCCGGTAAACCGGGCTGTAGCGGGCTAACAGGACTCCGGTACTCAATGCGTGACATTTCCCCGAAGGGACAGACACCGGAACGAGGAAGGACACATGCCGGCCAGCCTAAGTGTTCCAGAGCAGTAGCAAGCTACCATGGCTCAGCGGTAACACTAGGAGACATTTCCCGGTAAGAGAGGCTACTAAAGATAAACAACTAGATAGTCAGATCCCACACATACCAAGCATTTCAATCATACACACAATATGCTCGATATGTGCAAACACAACGAAGCATCACAACATGACTCTACGACACAAGTACTTTATTTAAGGCTCAGAGAGCCATACATAACATACACAAGGTACGGGTCACACAACCCAGCATTCAAGTCATACAGTCATACAAACCAGCAGCGGAAGTAACTTGTCTGAGTACAGACAACTAGTAAAATAAAAGAGGCTTGGAAAGCCTAGCTATACTACGTGGTCCTTCACAAGCTCAGGATCACTACCTGGGCCTTAGCCTACTCATTGATGTCAACGTCTACGTAGAACCCATCAGAAGGGGTTGCAGCGTCTTCTGTAAAAATGTAAATTATAGCAACATGAGTACAAAAGTACCCAGCAAGACTTACATCAGATCCTACATACATGCATATTATCAAGAAGGGTTGGTGGAGTTGTTGCAGCAAGCCAGCTTTGACTCTTGGCTAGGCTAACCTACGAGACTCCAACTTGAAATGATTTTGCGTACACGAGTCCACTACTCACCAAGTCAATACACTACCGAGGATCCACCTCCGTCTTCCTACGGAAGAGCCATCCTCGGCACTCACACTTATCTTGAGGCTTTTAGTAGTTTCCATTTACTTGTCTATGAACTGTATAGGCAACCAAGTAGTCCTTAACCGCGGACGCGGCTATTCGAATAGATCATGATAACCCTGCAGGGGTGTACTTCTTCATACATGTTTCCACCACTTAGCGTCTGCACACGACATGTGCTCGGCAGACTTCAAGCGAAAGCCGACGTGGGTGTAGACCACGACCTACCTAAACACCTAAGCCTCTAGTCCAGGTTTATCGCCTATCCAGGTTCCATCCGCAGGGAGTCCGGCCGAGGTTTCCCATACGGCCCCGAACGATGTGAATAGGGTTTCCGGGATACCTAACGGGTATCCGGTACACCCGGCCACGTACCTACCGTATCACAGCCCACCCCTACGGTCAGCGCTGTCCACGGCCTCCAGTAGGCTACAAACACCAGAAACTACTTGCAACTCCTGGACAGAGAGCTAGGGTGAATAAGAAGTCGAGCGGGGTCATATTTCAGGGCCCAATGCATGGTAGTAGCTGTATCTTAAATCACACATACAGATCTCAGTGCTTAAGGTCGGCTTCAATGAAACAACCCACCATGTACTCCTACATGGCCTCTCATCGATACCTTTACCAAATCGTGTTCACCACACCACTCCTGTTACCGACATAACCATTTCACTCCAGCCCATCACCCAGATGAACCAGACCTGACACGACTCTAAGCATAGCAGGCATAGCAAGGTAGGAACAACACATACATATGGCTCAATCAACTCCTACACATGCTAGTGGGTTCCATCTAGTTACTGTGGCAATGACAGGTCATGCAGAGGAAATGGGTTCAACTACCGTAGCACACAGCAGTTTGAAACGCGTTGTCTTAATGCAGTAAAAGAGAGCAGGAGCGAGAACATGGGATTGTATCGATATGATCAAATGGTTGGTTGCTTGCCTGATGGTTCGATGCACTGATACGGTTCTTCGTTAGGGTAATCACGATACTCCTCGGAGGCAGAACCTGTCGCAAGGACACCGATACACAACCATCACCAAACAATGTGCAACAATATGATGCATGCATGAAACATAGCAATATGAGTGTGTTGGGCTAATGCAACTAAAACCAGAAGGGTTTGAACCAATTTGAATCAAAGATTCAAATTTCAAACTCAAACATGGCCCTTTAAAGTGTTTTTCCTTGTTCTGCATTAAACATCAAGTTAACTTGTTTAGTCATGCATGAAAATAGTACAGATGGATAGATTGGATTTTTCTGATCATTTTTCATATATAATTTGTCTGATTTGGAGTTACAGAATAAAAGTTATGAATTTTTGAAGTTTAAATTATATTCTGAAATTTCCTATATTAGAATAATTCCAGAAAATCAATTATTGCGTCAGCCTGACGTCAGTGTGACGTCAGCAGGTCAACGGAACACGTCCGGGTCAAACCTGATAGTGGGTCCCGCGTGTCAGTGTGATTAGATTGATTAAAGTTTAATTAAAACTAAACCTGTTTAATTAACAGGGTTGGGCCCCACCTGTCATTGACTCAGGGGAGTCAACCAGGGCCCACCCGTGGTCAAACCCGGGTCGGCTGCACCGGCGTTTAGCCGCCGGCGAGCCCGACGCGGCGGCGGAAGTGATTTTTGTCGTTCCGGCAACCAAACGAGCCGCGGAGGCCACCGGAGAGGAGCTGAGGTCGAGCCGCAGCTCTTGGTGGAGTCCGTTGGGGTCGGGGTGGCCGGAGTTGGCGCCGGCGACGACTTTGGCGGCCACCGGAGTTCGGCCAAAGTCGAACTTGTCGCTAGGGTGTGCAGGGAGGTGCGGGAAGTGCACGGTTGGGCCCAACGCAGCGTGGTGAGTGCGTTGGACACCGCGGGTTGGCCGGAGGATGGCCGGGAGCACGTCGGCGACGAGATCCGCGGCGGTGCGTGCGTGTGATCTTCGTGCGGTGGCTACACGGCTCGGGAATGAGAGAGGGAAGGTCGGAGGGGTAGCTAGGCTCATAGCGCTCCCGTAGAGGCCACCGGCGGGGTCGGGGACGAGCTGAGGCGGCGACGGCGTTGAAGGGGATCTCCGGCGACGGCGAGCTCGGGCGAGGTCGGTGCGGTGGTCTCGGGCCGCACGAGCACACGGGGCTCGGCTAGCTCGATGAAGTGGACGGCGGTGGAGCTCCTGGACACGGCGGCACGGCGTGGGGTTGACGGAGGGCGTGGCTACGGCGAGGGGGTGGCGGCGATGGCGTCGGCCATGGCGTGGGAGAGCGAGGGAGAGGAACTGGAGAGGAGAGGGGGTGTCTGGGAGGTTCGGGGGAGAGAGAGAGGCCGATTCACGGCGTTAGCCGGGCGAGGGAGGCGGCGAGGCGGCGAGCAGGTGCGTGGCACCCATGCGGTGCTCGCCGTCGAGCACCTGCCTGCCTGCCTGGCCGGCAAGCAGCTCGCTGGCGCGGTGCTGGGCTGGGCCGGCAGGTGGGCCGAGTGCTGGGCGCCAGGTAAGCTTTTTCCATTTCTTTCTGTTTTCTGTTTTTTAATACTTCTGCAACTTTGTTGAATTAAATAAAATACTTAGGCTACTCCTAAAATCACCAAACTACTCCTGGTCCATAGTTGGATTATTTCCAACATGAAACATTTTAGTTTGGAGATATTTGAGCATTTAAATATTTTATATAATTTTAAATGCCCAAATTCAAATATTTATGGATTAATTCAAAAACCCTAAGATGGCCTAGGAAAATGTGCATCACTTTTGGCAGAGGTTCTGAACCAAGACAAAAATGATGGGCATCTTAGAAGGGCATTTCAGGTTCATTGAAAAAGTTTTTAGTAAACCCTAATTGGTTTCAGAGGGGACTGGGGGTTCTGTCATCCCCATTTCAGGTTTCTGATGAAAGATTAGACATGACGCAACACTCTAATGCATGGCTAACTAGGATGTGACAACTCACCCCCACTCAAAAGAATCTCGCCCCGAGATTTGGGTTCCTCCGGAAAGAAGGCGGGATACTCGAGTCGAAGACGATCCTCCCTTTCCCAAGTTGCTTCATCCTCAGAATGGTGTGACCATTGTACTTTGAGAAACTTGATATTATGACGTCGAGTGGTACGCTCGGCCTGATCGAGGATACGAATGGGGTACTCTCGATATGTAAGATTATCTTGGAGATCAAGCGTTTCGTAGTCCACTCCACGGATAGGATCCGAGAAGCAACGCCTGAGTTGAGAAACATGGAAGACATCGTGGACTCTGGAGAGGTGCGGAGGTAGTTCCAACTGGTAGGCAACTTCTCCTCGTTTGGCGAGAATGCGAAAAGGTCCAATGTAACGAGGAGCCAATTTGCCTTTGATACCGAAACGATGGGTTCCCTTCAGAGGGGTAACCCGAAGGTAAGCCTTCTCGTCAACCTCGAAAGTCATAGCCTTATGTTTTCGGTCATATTGACTCTTCTGACGAGATTGGGCTGTTTTCAACTTTTCACGAACGATGCGAACTTGCTCTTCTGCTTCCTGAATCATATCCGGGCCAAAAAATTGTCTTTCCCCGGTTTCTGACCAGTTAAGGGGTGTTCGACACCGTCGTCCATAGAGAACTTCAAAAGGGGCTTTACCCAAGCTAGATTGATAGCTGTTGTTGTAAGCGAATTCGGCAAATGGAAGGCACTTCTCCCAATCCATTCCGAATGAGATAACAGAGGCTCGAAGCATGTCTTCTAGAATCTGGTTGACGCGTTCCACTTGACCACTCGACTGAGGGTGGAAAGCGGTGCTAAAGGAGAGACGGGTTCCCATAGCATTTTGGAAACTTTCCCAAAATCGAGAGGTGAAAAGACTTCCTCGATCCGAGTTAATTTCCAAAGGAACACCATGGAGAGACACTATTCGGGAGATGTATAAGTCTGCCAGCTGACTAGCGGTTATACTCTCACGAACAGGTAGGAAATGGGCTACTTTGGAAAGGCGATCGACAACGACGAAGATAGCATTATTCCCTCTCTTGGTCCTGGGAAAACCGGTAATGAAGTCCATACCAATTTTATCCCATTTCCATTCTGGAATGGCTAAGGGTTGAAGGGTGCCAGCAGGCCGTTGATGCTCTGCTTTTACACGATGACAGACGTCGCAATTAGCAATATACTGAGCGATTTCTCTCTTCATCCTAGTCCACCAGAACCTCTGGCGTAGGTCCTGATACATCTTAGTACTACCGGGATGAATGGTGAGAGGAGATTCATGAGCCTCCTTAAGGATCAACTGCCGTAGATGCTGGTTCTTGGGAACCACTAAACGGTTCTCAAAGTACACATCACCCTGATCATTTATGGAGAAACAACTAGCACCTCCGCTAGCAATGTTCTCCTTGATCTTAGCTATTCCCTTATCTCGCTTCTGGGCAGCGATGATTTGATCCGTAAGAGTAGGTTTCGCCACCAAGGTGGAAAGAAATCCGTGAGGAACAATGTGAAGGTTAAGCTTCCGAAATTCCTCATGGAGAAGCGGTTGACTTTGTTGTAACATCAGGTTGTTACAATAAGATTTACGACTTAGTGCATCAGCCATGACGTTGGCTTTCCCTGGGGTGTAAGTTATTCCTAGGTCGAAATCTGTGATCAACTCAACCCAACGTCTTTGCCTGAGATTCAAATCCGGTTGGGTGAAAATGTACTTCAGACTTTGGTGATCAGTGAATATTTCGCAACGGTTACCGAGGAGGTAATGTCGCCAGGTTTTAAGTGCATAGACTACAGCTGCAAGCTCTAGATCATGAGTAGGATAATTCTCCTCATGTGGGTGCAATTGCCGTGAAGCGTAAGCAATTACATGTCGATCTTGCATGAGAATGCAACCTAGTCCTTGTCGCGAGGCGTCGCAGTAGATAACAAAATCCTTGGAGAAGTCTGGCGGTACCAGCACGGGAGCAGAAGTCAGGCGTCTTTTCAGTTCCTGAAAGCTGTGCTCACATTGTGGAGTCCATTCGAACTTTTTATCTTTCTTGAGGAGTTCGGTTAGAGGTTTAGCAACTTTGGAGAAGTTTTCGACAAAGCGACGACAATAGCTCGCTAAGCCCAGAAAACTCCGAACTTGCTTGACCGATTCAGGTGGAGTCCAATTAAGGACGGCTTGAACTCGCTCAGGGTTAACAGCAATACCTTTACCAGATATTACATGACCCAGATAGGTCACTTCCGACAACCAAAATTCACATTTGGAAAACTTGGCATAAAGGCGGTGCTCTCGAAGTTTCTTCAACACTAGCCTTAAATGTTCGGCATGTTCTTCCTCGTTCTTGGAGTAGATGAGTATATCATCGAGATAAACTACGACGAATTTATCCAAATACTCCATGAAGATTGAGTTCATTAACCGAGAAAAGGTGGCTGGAGCGTTGGTTAAGCCGAAGGACATGACGGTGTACTCGTATTGGCCATAACGAGTAACAAAGGCCGTTTTAGGAATGTCCCCGTTTCTGATTTTGATTTGATGGTAGCCCAACCTCAAATCCATCTTGGAGAAGACTGAGGATCCAGCGAGCTGATCATACAGGTCGTTGATCCTGGGAAGCGGATATTTGTTCTTGATTGTGACCAAATTGACAGGTCGGTAATCTACAACCATCCGGTCCGTACCATCCTTTTTCTTGACGAAGAGGACGGGGCAAGCCCACGGAGATGAACTAGGTCGGATGAAACCCCTTTTCAAGGACTCATCGAGTTGTTTCTTAAGCTCGGCTAGTTCTAGTGGTGCCATCTTGTAAGGTCTTCTAGCAATCGGAACGGTTCCTGGAATGAGGTCTATTACGAACTCAACATCCCTGTCAGGTGGAACACCTGGCAATTCCTCTGGGAAGACATCCGGAAAGTCACGGACTACCGGAACGTCCTCAAGGTCTGGCAAAGGGCTGGCGTTAAGAGAATATAATTGTCGCTTGGCTAATCGGGTCAAGACATTGACTATCTTCCCCGAAGGATGAGTGAGTTGAACAGTCCTAGAGAAGCAATCAATTTTGGCATGATGAGCTGACATCCAGTCCATACCCAAAATGATATTAATATCTGAAAATTTGAGAGCTATCAAAGATGCAAGGAAAACAAGTCTGTCGACTTGGATTTCATTTCCATAACTTACCCTGGAGGTCTGCCATCTAGAACCGGGAGTAGAAATTTCCATAGTGGATGGCATGTTACAGAATGCGGTGTTATGCAAACGAGCATAGTTCTTGGATATAAATGAATGAGAGGCTCCTGTATCGAAAAGAACAGATGCCGGGTGGCAATTAACAAGGAGCGTACCGAGAACGATGTTGGGATCTTCTTGAGCTTCTTCGGCAGAGATACAGTTGACATGGCCACGTGTAGCGGTGGCCGGCTTGGCGTGGAACACTTTCCCTATCGGTTTGCCGTGGCCAACAGCTTTAGCAGTTTGGTTGGGGTTGGTCTGGGGACACTCACGCATATAGTGACCAGATTCCCCACACTTGAAACAAGTCACGGAACTGGTACGTGGAGGAGCATTGTTGGTTGGACCCCCATAGGGCTTGGCTGGTGCAGACTGTTGAACGGGGCGAGGCGCCTGGAAAGATGGCCTCGGTGTGAACCTGGGTGGCAGGGCGGTGTTGGGCACCCACACGCGGCGCTTCTGAGGACCAGCACCGGATGAGGAACCCATGTCACGGCCATGCTTGCGTGTTGCGTCATAATCAGTTTGACCAGTCTCAGCACTGATGGCCTTGTTAACAAGTTTCTGAAAAGATGTGCACTCATGCAGACGGAGGTCGCGGCGAAGCTCAGGACTAAGCCCCTTACGGAACCTTGCTTGCTTCTTGGCATCAGTAGAAACTTCCTCAGTTGCATATCGTGCGAGGTTACCGAACTCCCTGCTGTAGGCATCCACAGAGAGTCGGCCCTGAGTGAAACTGCAAAATTCCTCACGTTTACGGTCCATGAGACCCTCCGGAATGTGATGTTCACGGAAAGCCTCGCTGAATTCCGCCCAAGTAGTGACATGGCCCACTGGGCGCATAGCTCCATAATTCTCCCACCATAGACTGGCGGGGCCTTCAAGATGATATGCAGCAAAGGTGACCTTGTCAGCCTCCGCTACCAGCGCGGAACGCAGTTTGTGAGAGATACTGCGAAGCCAATCATCAGCGTCGAGAGGCTCGACGGAGTGGTGGAACATGGGTGGATGTAACTTGATGAAATCACTGAGTGACACCACGTGAGACCTCTGATGGTGTGCTGTGTTCTGTTCAATACGCTCCAACAAACGGTTGGTCTCCCGCTTGTTTCTTTCGGCTTCCATCATAACCTCGGCTTGGGAAGGAGGATGAGGCAGATTTGCATTCCTGACTTCGCTGCCTTCGGCCTGCTCTTGGGGAGCAGGGTTTGTGCGCGTGTTGACCATCCTAGGTAAACAAGACAATGATTTAGTCAGAATGATAAAATTCCGACATAGGATACAGAATGTAAGGAATAACTCGAAATGCAAGATGATCATCCGTATGACATGGTAGATACAAAGACTGCTTCTTTATTCCATCGTCATACACACCATACAGGGTTTAGAACAGGACCAAACAAGGTACTATTACGGTGAAAAGAGGATTACATCTCATCGGAGGCATTCCAAGCTCCTATACATTATTTTTCTACACCTCCGGAAGGCGATACAAACTAGGTCATATCCCACAAGTCACGCAGGACGATAGACGGCACAGCTAATGCGAACTAGTGATACTACCACTAACTCAGACCGATCCATAGTAGTTCTCGTAGAAATCACCTCCATAGCCTGGAAGCTCAACATGATCATCCGGAAACAGACGATCTCGCGGAGCTTGTGGACCATAGGGGCTAGGATGAGGTCTTGGACCAACAGACGGTGGCCTGCGGGGACCGCGAGGTGGGGTGATGCCTCCTACATCACGCCAACCCATCACGTCTGGCAGAGCAGATCTCACAGGATAGAGATCGCGCATATCCGAATATCCAGCTTGCACCGCCGGTGCAAACCGAGTCAATGTGGCCCAGTGGTCAGCACGGGTATTGAAGAGCTCTAACCTCAAGGCCCGATTTTCACGGTCCTTATCCTTGAGCATCTCAGCAGTGGTGCGGGTCCGTGAATCCTCCTGGGTAGGGTCAGCATAGATAGCTTGGAGATACCCTTGTGCTCCCGGAAGTGATCCTGGCATGTACCGGAAATCAGAGTCCCGAAATAGACCAGATCTGACTCGCATAATGGTCATCATAGAGTAGGCGGCGTCCTGCACAGCCATCTCAATAGTAACCCCGAGTCCATAGGAGCAGTGAAGGGGCTCGGTGGATCCAGGATAAGATGGAAATATCCTGACAGTGCAGAGATACTGGCTTTGATTGAAGTCCCGAAATTGCTCTTCGACCGTGTACTCAGGATACCAGCGGTATCCAGCCTCAGTCATTACCCTGACCAACATGGCGGTATGACCGGGTACATCTAGGCATCGAGTCAGGCGAACCACTTGATTGAGGTCGCGAGTGGCCATCTGAAAGCACAATCATAATGCAAAGGCATTAGAATTTCTAGCAAAATTTCGGCAGCATAACAGCTGTAAATGCTCAAGAAGGATTTTGAGACATTTGACAAAGGATTTCATACACACTCAACATCATCATATCAAGTTCTGAGTCCATCCTAGCATCATAATGTGGTAGTAGAATTGAACTAGGCTTGTATCCATCAACCCTATAAGGTACTACTGATTAGTAACACGTGATCCTGATAGAGAGAATAGATCCTAATTCCTTAACCCCCGGTGGAAGAATAGACTGACTCAGATCAGAATGTCATAAGATAAAGGAGTAAAAAGAGCCTTACGTTCCAACCCACAAACAATTCCCCTACATATAACTAAAGAATTTCTAGACTCAACATCGACCAGTTTGGCTTGGAGAACCTACAGGCAGTCCGGCTCTGATGCCAACGCTGTCAGGACCCCGACTCGATGTCACATCGATCTAGCCTGTAGCACCTCATATCACTTTGCGGCCTCACGCACGGTATCCCCACGGGTGTCGCCTTACCTTTGCCCGGGACCGTTTGCGCCTTTTGGCTCACGTATATGATAGTGTCGCTAGCATCCATATGATAAGGAGCCCGGGCTAACATGACTAGTCGTAAACCCAAAGTGGCACAGACTTACAGGGACAGGCATTCATGACCCAGCCTCGAACGTGTCGGTCAACAGCAAGTGGGTCCGGGCTGTAGCACTGGGCTAGCAGGACTCCGGTAAACCGGGCTGTAGCGGGCTAACAGGACTCCGGTACTCAATGCGTGACATTTCCCCGAAGGGACAGACACCAGAACGAGGAAGGACACATGCCGGCCAGCCTAAGTGTTCCAGAGCAGTAGCAAGCTACCATGGCTCAGCGGTAACACTAGGAGACATTTCCCGGTAAGAGAGGCTACTAAAGATAGACAACTAGATAGTCAGATCCCACACATACCAAGCATTTCAATCATACACACAATATGCTCGATATGTGCAAACACAACGAAGCATCACAACATGACTCTACGACACAAGTACTTTATTTAAGGCTCAGAGAGCCATACATAACATACACAAGGTACGGGTCACACAACCCAGCATTCAAGTCATACAGTCATACAAACCAGCAGCGGAAGTAACTTGTCTGAGTACAGACAACTAGTAAAATAAAAGAGGCTTGGAAAGCCTAGCTATACTACGTGGTCCTTCACAAGCTCAGGATCACTACCTGGGCCTTAGCCTACTCATTGATGTCAACGTCTACGTAGAACCCATCAGAAGGGGTTGCAGCGTCTTCTGTAAAAATGTAAATTATAGCAACATGAGTACAAAAGTACCCAGCAAGACTTACATCAGATCCTACATACATGCATATTATCAAGAAGGGTTGGTGGAGTTGTTGCAGCAAGCCAGCTTTGACTCTTGGCTAGGCTAACCTACGAGACTCCAACTTGAAATGATTTTGTGTACACGAGTCCACTACTCACCAAGTCAATACACTACCGAGGATCCACCTCCGTCTTCCTATGGAAGAGCCATCCTCGGCACTCACACTTATCTTGAGGCTTTTAGTAGTTTCCATTTACTTGTCTATGAACTGTATAGGCAACCAAGTAGTCCTTAACCGCGGACGCGGCTATTCGAATAGATCATGATAACCCTGCAGGGGTGTACTTCTTCATACATGTTTCCACCACTTAGCTTCTGCACACGACATGTGCTCGGCAGACTTCAAGCGAAAGCCGACGTGGGTGTAGACCACGACCTACCTAAACACCTAAGCCTCTAGTCCAGGTTTATCGCCTATCCAGGTTCCATCCGCAGGGAGTCCGGCCGAGGTTTCCCATACGGCCCCGAACGATGTGAACAGGGTTTCCGGGATACCTAACGGGTATCCGGTACACCCGGCCACGTACCTACCGTATCACAGCCCACCCCTACGGTCAGCGTTGTCCACGGCCTCCAGTAGGCTACAAACACCAGAAACTACTTGCAACTCCTGGACAGAGAGCTAGGGTGAATAAGAAGTCGAGCGGGGTCATATTTCAGGGCCCAATGCATGGTAGTAGCTGTATCTTAAATCACACATACAGATCTCAGTGCTTAAGGTCGGCTTCAATGAAACAACCCAACCATGTACTCCTACATGGCCTCTCATTGATACCTTTACCAAATCGTGTTCACCACACCACTCCTGTTACCGACATAACCATTTCACTCCAGCCCATCACCCAGATGAACCAGACCTGACACGACTCTAAGCATAGCAGGCATAGCAAGGTAGGAACAACACATACATATGGCTCAATCAACTCCTACACATGCTAGTGGGTTCCATCTAGTTACTGTGGCAATGACAGGTCATGCAGAGGAAATGGGTTCAACTACCGTAGCACACAGCAGTTTGAAACGCGTTGTCTTAATGCAGTAAAAGAGAGCAGGAGCGAGAACATGGGATTGTATCGATATGATCAAATGGTTGGTTGCTTGCCTGATGGTTCGATGCACTGATACGGTTCTTCGTTAGGGTAATCACGATACTCCTCGGAGGCAGAACCTGTCGCAAGGACACCGATACACAACCATCACCAAACAATGTGCAACAATATGATGCATGCATGAAACATAGCAATATGAGTGTGTTGGGCTAATGCAACTAAAACCAGAAGGGTTTGAACCAATTTGAATCAAAGATTCAAATTTCAAACTCAAACATGGCCCTTTAAAGTGTTTTTCCTTGTTCTGCATTAAACATCAAGTTAACTTGTTTAGTCATGCATGAAAATAGTACAGATGGATAGATTGGGTTTTTCTGATCATTTTTCATATATAATTTGTCTGATTTGGAGTTACAGAATAAAAGTTATGAATTTTTGAAGTTTAAATTATATTCTGAAATTTCCTATATTAGAATAATTCCAGAAAATCAATTATTGCGTCAGCCTGACGTCAGTGTGACGTCAGCAGGTCAACGGAACATGTCCGGGTCAAACCTGACAGTGGGTCCCACGTGTCAGTGTGATTAGATTGATTAAAGTTTAATTAAAACTAAACCTGTTTAATTAACAGGGCTGGGCCCCACCTGTCATTGACTCAGGGGAGTCAACCAGGGCCCACCCGTGGTCAAACCCGGGTCGGCTGCACCGGCGTTTAGCCGCCGGCGAGCCCGACGCGGCGGCGGAAGTGATTTTTGCCGTTCCGGCAACCAAACGAGCCGCGGAGGCCACTGGAGAGGAGCTGAGGTCGAGCCGCAGCTCTTGGTGGAGTCCGTTGGGGTCGGGGTGGCCGGAGTTGGCGCCGGCGACGACTTTGGCGGCCACCGGAGTTCGGCCAAAGTCGAACTTGTCGCTAGGGTGTGCAGGGAGGTGCGGGAAGTGCACGGTTGGGCCCAACGCAGCGTGGTGAGTGCGTTGGACACCGCGGGTTGGCCGGAGGATGGCCGGGAGCACGTCGGCGACAAGATCCGCGGCGGTGCGTGCGTGTGATCTTCGTGCGGTGGCTACACGGCTCGGGAATGAGAGAGGGAAGGTCGGAGGGGTAGCTAGGCTCATAGCGCTCCCGTAGAGGCCACCGGCGGGGTCGGGGACGAGCTGAGGCGGCGACGGCGTTGAAGGGGATCTCCGGCGACGGCGAGCTCGGGCGAGGTCGGTGCGGTGGTCTCGAGCCGCACGAGCACACGGGGCTCGTCTATCTCGATGAAGTGGACGGCGGCGGAGCTCCTGGACACGGCGGCACGGCGTGGGGTTGACGGAGGGCGTGGCTACAGCGAGGGGGTGGCGGCGATGGCGCCGGCCATGGCATGGGAGAGCGAGGGAGAGGAACTGGAGAGGAGAGGGGTTGTCTGGGAGGTTCGGGGGAGAGAGAGAGGCCGATTCACGGCGTTAGCCGGGCGAGGGAGGCAGCGAGGCAGCGAGCAGGTGCGTGGCACCCATGCGGTGCTCGCCGTCGAGCACCTGCCTGCCTGCCTGGCCGGCAAGCAGCTCGCTGGCGCGGTGCTGGGCTGGGCCGGCAGGTGGGCCGAGTGCTGGGCGCCAGGTAAGCTTTTTCCATTTCTTTCTGTTTTCTGTTTTTTTAATACTTCTGCAACTTTGTTGAATTAAATAAAATACTTAGGCTACACCTAAAATCACCAAACTACTCCTGGTCCATAGTTGGATTATTTCCAACATGAAACATTTTAGTTTGGAGATATTTGAGCATTTAAATATTTTATATAATTTTAAATGCCCAAATTCAAATATTTATGGATTAATTCAAAAACCCTAAGATGGCCTAGGAAAATGTGCATCACTTTTGGCAGAGGTTCTGAACCAAGACAAAAATGATGGGCATTTTAGAAGGGCATTTCAGGTTCATTGAAAAAGTTTTTAGTAAACCCTAATTGGTTTCAGAGGGGACTGGGGGTTCTGTCATCCCCATTTCAGGTTTCTGATGAAAGATTAAACATGATGCAACACTCTAATGCATGGCTAACTAGGATGTGACAGATTAAATCGGGGGTGTCACAAGTTGGTATCAGAGCCGACTGCCTGTAGGAATCCCCTTTCCAACTCCTTGGCCGAAGTCGAGTCTAGTTGTTGAATTTTTTTTACTAACATGGCTGTGTGGCCCATGGGCCCACGTCGCCATCGGGTGGTAGTAGGATCTTTTACTCCTCGACCTATACTCTGGGACTCTGATCTCTCTACTATTCGGGTTAAATGAAGTTTACTAAATCTAACATTAGGATCTCGTTATCACTTTCACCCGGAGAGCCCCTTATTACTAATGATCGTCTGCTGCAGCAGAAGACCCTGAAGATACTCTCCGTTGTTAACCCGAGAACTTGTGTTCATCACGTTTGCAATTCACCTTCCACCGCAAACCCTTATGGATAACTACTTGCATTTGTTATTCTTACCTTCATCCCCAGTGGTCTTGTTATTACAAGATACCCTAAAAAACTTGTCGTTGTGTCGATAATCCCTTGAGCTTACTGCCTTGCTGT
The DNA here is from genome assembly GCF_018294505.1 of Triticum aestivum. Classification (NCBI taxonomy): domain Eukaryota; kingdom Viridiplantae; phylum Streptophyta; class Magnoliopsida; order Poales; family Poaceae; genus Triticum; species Triticum aestivum. Next base: position 389,514,373 of record NC_057810.1, on the reverse strand, counting down.
TCTTTGTCACTTGAATACCCCTACGGTTAATTCTCGCACTTATCGAGTATCCTCTCATCCCCCAGTTGTTCATGTGTTACGCAAAAGTCTTCGAAATACCACCCGATATTCCGAAAATCATCAGCAACCTATTGCTATGGAATTTCTTGTTTGCTTTCATTATGATTAATCCCATAAGTATAGAAATCTTATTGACATTCCTTGTCATTATCATTTTGAGTCTGTTGACTCAATATGTTGCGAATACACGCAATCATCATTGATCCTTATAAATTACCTTTCCGGCTGAGCTTCCATTCTTTTAACTGGAATTGGTTCTCGACCAATCCAATTGTCGTTGATTGTACCCTAAGGCTATTCAACTTATCCATCCCTAATCAGAGCATTGCTTTTGATCCCTTGATTTGGAAATCATAATTCCTTTGCATTTGACAATTGAGTTAGTCAGTTGTTTCTATAATCTGATCTCCTTGCATTCTTCTTCCTCTAGTTGAGTACCGATACTCGTATCAGATCCTTTGTGGACCATCAGGTCCTTTGTTGGATTGTTATCCGATAGTGTCCTTCACATTTGATCACTTTGTGAGTTCTTCCCCTGATACCTAATGCCTTTGTTAAGTTGTATCCTCCGCTTGGCCAACCATACTCTGCTTTCGGACTTGTGTTATTTACTCTTGAAACTTGTGGTATATGTTTCTAAGAAGCCACTAAGGGTTGAACATATGCTTTCTCTAGACCATGTGAACCCGAAATTTTTCACGAGTCATACTCTTCTGGTGCTTCACCAGATAAAATTTCAACACTGCAACTTCATCGAACGTGAGAAGTGAATGAAAGGTTATGCATTGGAGAAGTGGGAGTCGACCTTGAACTTTGCGTTCATGCCCATGGACACAATGTACATCTTCTCATCGAAGCTTCTTTTAAAATTAATTATTCCTTTGGTATAAGTTCATCTTATATCTGGGATCTGGCCTTTTACAATCGTGGTTCCGACCATGTTCTCTTTTAAATACCATTTCTCGGGCAAGGTTAAGCACTTGACTTCTATAGAGCAATACCCCAGTCCAACCTCTACTTTGATCTGTCATCGAGTATTGCCCCCTAGTATCTCGAGATTATCATGGAACTGCATAACTTCTTATGAGTTCTTCATCAAGTGCTACATTCCCATTGATTCCAATTTTTCACGGGCTCTGAATTACTAAACACTCAAAGACACCAATAACTGAACCGAGTCCACACTACGGTTCAACAACCCTTCGGTAAGCTTCTATAAGTACGAGTTTGTACCCGATCACATCATTCCTAGCCTGATCGGCTATATCATTATCATGCTAAATTTTAATTGTGCTACCGGGTCCTTATCCTCGGAGCACAAAATTCGACGGTGAGCTAATCTTACAATCGATCTTCCTCGTCATACCGTTGGTCCTTGGACAGCAAGCTTGATTTCGAGTTTGTGTCCTACCCATGGTTCCAATAACCTTTCACTTCATCATTACTTGACTTGATGTCGTTACCGATCGATTACATCTTCATGAACTCTCGCGACAAAGGTGTCATGATCATCAACATTCTGAGCTCATCCAGGATATCAATTGAATTCATGATGAGAAATACCATCCTTGCCCTCGATGAATTGTATTATCGTCGACCACTTTATTGCCCTCCCACCAACACAAGCTTGTTCATGTTTGGTGTTATACCTTGAGTTCCTTGCTATCCAGCAATTGTTCTTCTTTACCTTGGAGTATTACCATCCTTTATGTCAAGAATGTTCTGAGATTTGTTCCACCTCTTGAGAATTCTTGACATAGAAATACTTCTCACCATCACCATTCTTTCTTGGTCCCCGTGTTAATTCCAACAAGTGAACGGTGTTGTTTGGATTCTTTCCTTCTAGCAACCCTATTTTTTTGAAGTTAATGGTCAAAAGTTCATTCTTAGGCTATTGACTATTGAATCACCATTCTGACATTGGTCGTGCAACCCAACCCATATTTCGGGTGCACCTTTCAACCAATGTTTAATTGTGTATGTTTTCCTCGAGCATACATCATTATACCATTTGATCTGACAAATGTCATCTTCTTGTTCACATTATTGAGGAAATCCATATTTTGAAAATCTCAATGAATTGTCGCTGAGTCAATCAGCCACCTCCTCACCTCTCCTTGGTTTAATGATGAACTATTGTTTCAGGAACCCGCTCCCATAGTTCATTTCCCGAGAATCTTGCAATGCCATTTCAACGATTTGTGTTGCGCCTTTTCTTCTCGGACATCCTGAGTCTGAGGCATCATGACATCAATTGGATCTGAATCTCGGTCAGATATGATGGTTGGGACAACTTTCCAGGAGTTATGTTGTTTGTCCTTTGTTGACCCGGTAACATGATGTCATGCCTAGCACCCCCCCCCCCTGGCTGGAGGACCTATCATTATGATTTCTTTTGCAAGGATAACCATTCCTCCTGGAGGAAGTGGTAAGACCTATTTTATAAGCTGTTCCTGATGGATCCAATGAGTATCTGAAGTCCGAACTTTGCTTGAAGACCATGTCAATGCTATCTCGAAGCATGTTTCTGGTAAACCGATTTTCAACAAGAACATTTGAAACCCAATACTAAATGTTTCTCGCTCGATTATCCAAACACCGTTGTTTGCGTAATGTCATGAAATTTCTCTCCCCTACCTAAAGAGTTTTCTACATTATATCCTGTCATGGATATCATGCTCTGCTTATCCTTGGGAAGGATATACCCCTAAAATATGTGTTTAAACACATTTTCCTTCCCATTGTTCTGTTTAACCTGATGATCACATTTTCCTTTCCATTGGTTTGTTTGACCTTTCTTGTGATCTATATAACCTAAGCAGTAATAATTTACTTCTTATGTAAACACCTCGGTGTATAACTCTGCCAGTGAGACCCTATTACTTTTGTTGATGACATTTCGGTAACCACCGATGGACGGGAACTTTGCCTATTGGTCCGCCTTGTCCAACGAGCAGGAAAATGGTTCTCTTCGTCCCTCGCCCTTGGTATCGACGTTGTTGCCGACTTAATCGACAGGCTACCCTCTGACATGCCTTGCTTGCATGATCGCGCAAGACGTCTCCGCCCTTCCTACTTTTAACCCACATGGTGGGCCCATAACCCACAGTTCCACCAGGATCGAAACCTGACTCTCCTGTACACCCTCATGTTTCCAAAGTTATTCCTCGCGCATGGACTCGTATGAAATTCATGAGCCACCTACCGATGAGATCATCAATTCTGGTATCAGACGCAATACTTATTCTCGTTGCTCTGAACCCCTTTCACCTTCTAATTTAGGCATCAAACGCTTGCCTATCCGTTTGAAACTTCTCATGGTACCTCCTTACTTTGCTCTCGATATTTTCTTAAGTTTGAATTCGAGAGTACTTCCGCCACCTTCCTCGATGTTATCGACCAGATAATCGACCTTGCAGAGGTCTGTTCTTCCGGAAACCTATTCGTAAGTACGATGAAGATCCCGAAGGAAGGACGTCGACTTCATCATGATGACCGGAAGCAAAGGAATGAAGACATCAATGTATTGGACCGGTCTCTTCGAGAAGAGCAAGCCACAATGAGAAGATTCGTTAAAATTTCGTAACCAAATCCATTCCCCCTTACTCCCGCTCCTAAATCTCGGGACGAGATTTCTTGTAGTGGAGGAGAATTGTGATGCCCGGGTATTTAAGCTACAGTGAACCTCTGCTAATGATGCCACGTCACCTCGTTTACTGTTGGTAAACTCGTGTTAGTTCAAAACGATTCAAATTCAAATTTAAAATATAGGCAAACAATAAATGTTTTCAAATATTAAAACTAAAATGTTCGGAGTGAGCCAAACAATGCATAGGTAATTATGTAGAAGAAACCACACTTTTATAATGTGCTTAAATGCACAATAATAGATAAACAGTAGCAAAACAATTGGTTGAATGCCTTTTACAATAAATAAAATATTAACTATTTTATTTAGTTGCCCAAACTTATGTGGCAGTAACCTATTTATTAACACTAAATTAGGGACTACTTTTATAATTTATAAAACCAAAATAAAAGAGGAACTAAAATAAAACAACAAAAGAAAAGGAAAATAAAACAAAAATAAATGAAATAAGAAAATACCCCCCCTCTCTCCCATGGGCCAAGTGGCCCAGTTGGCCACAACCGACTAGGCCGACCAAGGCCACCCCCTGCCTATACCCCCCCACCACGGTAACCCTAGCCCACTACCCCACCTCTCGCCCCCCCCCACCCCCACGATCCCCTCTTCCCCGATCCAGATCTGGATCGGGCCACGACCGCGTCCTCGACGCCAACGGCGCCCCGACCGTCGCGTCTGTCGCCGCCCCATCGCGCCTCCATCCTCCTCCGCGACGCCACCTCACTGGCGCCGCACCTCCTGGCCTCCTCCCTCCCCTTCGTGCACCGCGTCGTCTCCCCCGAGCTCTGCGCGCGCCCCATTCGTGGCCGCCCCAACCCCGTCACCGGAGGCCACCTCGCAGGTCCGCCAGCGTTGTCGTCCTCCCCTGCGTTGCCGTCGTCGCCACGTCGCCCCGGAGCCATCCCCGACGCCGTCGCTCGCCGCTTCCTCGCCTCTCCTTCACCGGTCATCCCCGTCCGCCTCGGCCACCACCACCGCCACCGCGTCGGCCCACCTCTCTAACGCCACTCCGGCCGTCCCGAGCTCTCCATCGACCTCCTCCCAGTGAGCCATGTCCGTTCCCCTCTTCCCCGTCGATCTCGTCGTTGATTGGCGCTGCCCCGCTCGCGCCCGAAGCTCGCGACGACCTCGCGTTCACCGAGCCGCCCCTGGCTGCGTTCGCGTACGTCGGCGGCGCCCCAAAACTCCAGCCTCGCGCGCTGGCTGTCCCCTGGCCGTGCGCCTCGCGCCCTACCCTCGCACCCACCTACGCCCAGCCGTGCGTGCCCGTCTCGCGCCACCGTGCCCGTAGCCGCCGGCCGGGTTCGCCCGCCTCGTCGCCTCGGGTCCGCCCGATGGACGCCTCGCCTGCAACTGCGCTCGCTGCACAGCGCCCGCTCGGGTGACACCTGCACCCGAGCGCCCGAACCCGTTAAGGCCCCTGGCCCAATGACAGCCGGGCCCCACCCCAGTACCAGAACGTTAAAAAAGAGGAATTAAAGAAAATAATAAATAGTAAATAAAAATGTTAGCTAATTAATTAATTAACTAACTAAATTAATTAACTTAATTAATCCTGTTTAAATAGACTAATTAAACATTAGTTACCTGTTTAACTAAATTAAAATATTTAATAGGTCAATTAGGTTATTGTGCCTATGGCATGCAGGACCCACATGTCAGGTTGACCAGTCAACCCTGTTGACTGCTGACGTTAGCATGACATCATGCTGATGTCATAGATCCCATTTTGCATTAAAATAATTAGATAAATGCTAAAAATGATTTAAATCTTTTAAAATTAATATAAAATAAACTGTAGCTCAGATGAAAATATTTTCAACATGAAAGTTGCTCAGAACGACGAGACGATTCCGGATACGCAGCCCGTTCATCCACAACACACCCCTAACATATCAAACTCGCAACTTTCCCCCTCCGGTTCCTCTGCCCGAAAACACGAAACCCCGGGAATACTTTCCCGGATGTTTTCCCCCCTTCACCGGTATCACCTACTACCGCGTTAGGGCACACCGAACACCGCGTATTGCCTTGTTATATTTTGTGATGCTTTGTTTGCTCTATATTCATTATTACTTCCCCCTCTTCTCTCCGGTAGACTACAAGACCGACGCTGCTACTGACCAGTTCGACTACGGAGTTGACGACCCCTCTCTCTCTTGCCAGAGCAACCAGGCAAGCCCCCCCCCCCCTTGATCACCAGATATCGCCTATTCTCCTCTATACTGCTTGCATTAGAGTAGTGTAGCATGTTACTGCTTTCCATTATACCTATCCTGATGCATAGCCTGTCCTTGTTACTACTGTTGATACCTTTACCTGCAATCCTAAATGCTTAGTATAGGATGCTAGTATTTCCATCTGTGGCCCTACATTCTTGTCCGTCAGCCGTGCTATACTATCGGGCCGTGATCACTCGGGAGGTGATCACGGGTATATACTTTACATACATACATACTATACAGATGGTGACTAAAGTCGGGTCAGCTCGAAGAGTACCCGCGAGTGATTCACGGATTGGGGGCTGAAAGGACCTTTGTCCCGACGGCCCTCTGTGTGGATCTTTGTGGCGGAGCGACAGGGCAGGTTGAGACCGCCTAGGAGAGAGGTGGGCCTGGCCCTGGTCGGCGTCCGCGGTTGCTTCATAATAACACGCTTAATGAGATCTTGGTATTTGATCTGAGTCTGGCTACGAGCCTATACGCACTAACCATCTACGTGGGAGTAGTTATGGGTATCCCGACGTCGTGGTATCAGCCGAAGCACTTCAGACGTCAGCGACGGAGCGGCGCGCGCCGAATTGGACTGGAACGCCACTAGGCTAGGTCTGCTTTCGGCCGCGTACGCAACGTGCAGGTGTGCTATGGGCGATGGGCCCAGACCCCTATGCGCTTAGGTTTAGACCGGCGTGCTGGCCTCTCTGTTGAGCCTAGGTGGGGCTGCGACGTGTTGATCTTCCGAGGCCGGGCATGACCCAGGAAAGTGTGTCCGGCCAAATGGGATCGAGCGTGTTGGGCTATGTGGTGCACCCCTGCAGGGAAGTTAATCTATTCGAATAGCCGTGATCTTCGGTAACAGGACGACTTGGAGTTGTACCTTGACCTTATGACAACTAGAACCGGATACTTAATAAAACACACCCTTCCAAGTGCCAGATACAACCGGTGGTCGCTCTCCCTCAGGGATACGAGGGGAGGATCGCCGGGTAGGATATGCTATGCGATGCTACTTGGAGGACTTCAACCTACCCTCTTCTGCCTGTTGCAAGACGAAGGTGACCAGAAGCGTAGTCTTCGATAAGACTAGCTATCCCCCTCTTATTCTGGCATTCTACAGTTCAGTCCACTGATATGGCCTTTTACACCTATACCCATGCATATGTAGTGTAGTTCCTTGCTTGCGAGTACTTTGGATGAGTACTCACGGTTGCTTTCTCCCCCCTTTTTCCCCCTTTCCTTTCTTTCTGGTTGTCGCAACCAGATGCTGGAGTCCAGGAGCCAGACGCCATCATCGACGATGACCCCTACTACACCGGAGGTGCCTACTACTACGTGCTGCCCGCTGACGACGACCTGGAGTAGTTTAGGAGGATCCCAGGCAGGAGGCCTGCGCCTCTTTCGATCTGTATCCCAGTTTGTGCTAGCCTTCTTAAGGCAAACTTGTTTAACTTATGTCTGTACTCAGATATTGTTGCTTCCGCTGACTCGTCTATGATCGAGCACTTGTATTCGAGCCCTCGAGGCCCCTGGCTTGTATTATGATGCTTGTATGACTTATTTATGTTTTAGAGTTGTGTTGTGATATCTTCCCGTGAGTCCCTGATCTTGATCGTACACATTTGCGTGCATGATTAGTGTACGATTAAATCGGGGGCGTCACATTGCCCATGAGACATGGTTCGCAAGTATCAAATGATTCATAATCAAGTGCTTCCAAAAGCCCATCTGCATGGAGTTTCTTCATGCGCTTTACACCAATATGACCTAAACGGCAGTGCCAAAAATATGTTGCACTATCATTATCAACTTTGCATCTTTTGGCATCAATATTATGAATATGTGTATCACTACTATACAATCGAGACTCAATAAACCATTTACATTGGTTGTATGACCATAGGAGGTTTTATTCACGTAAACAGAATAACAATTATTCTCTAACTTAATGAATAATCGTATTGCAAAAAACATGATCTAATCATATTCATGCTCAATGCAAACAACAAATAACATTTATGTAGGTTCAACACTAATCCCGAAGGTAGAGGGAGTGTGCGATGGTGATCATATCAACCTTGGGATCATTTCCAACACACATCGTCACCTCGCTTTTAAGTAGTCTCTGCAACTCCTGTTTCAAGTTACTAATCTTAGCAACTGAACCGGTATTAAATACCTAGGGGTTACTATGAACACTAGTAAAATACACATTAATAACATGTATATCAGATATACCTTTGTTCACTTTGCCATCCTTCTTATCCGCCAAGTATTTGGGGCAGTTCCACTTCCCGTGACCATTTCCTTTGCAGTAGAAGCACTTAGTTTTAGGCTTAGGTCTAGCTTTGGGTTTATTCACGGGAGTGGCAACTTGCTTATCATTCTTCTTGAAGTTCCCTTTCTTTTCATTTGCCCTTTTGCTTGAAACTAGTGGTCTTGTTAACCATCAACACTTGATGCTCTTTCTTGATTTCTACCTTCGTCGACTTCAGCATCGCGAAGAGCTCGAGAATCTTTTTCTTTATCCCTTGAACATTATAGTTCACCACGAATTTCTATTAGCTTGGTGATAGTGACTAGAGAACTCTGTCAATCACTATCTTATCTGGAAGATTAACTCCCACTTGATTCAAGCGATTGTAGTGCCTAGACATTCTGAGCACATGCTCACTAGCTGAGCTATTCTCCTCCATCTTGTAGGCAAATTACTTGTCAGAGGTCTCATACCTCTTGACATGGGCATGAGTCTGAAATACCAATTTTAGCTCTTGGAACATCTCATATGCTCTGTGGCGTTCAAAACGTCTTTGAAGCCCCGATTCTAAGCCATAAAGCATGGTGCACTAAACTATCAAGTAGTCATCATATCGAGCTTGCCAAACATTCATAACATCTGCATCTGCTCCTGCAATAGGTCTATCACCTAGCGGTGCATCAAGGACATAATTCTTCTGTGCAACAATGAGGATAATCCTCAGATTATGGACCCAGTCCGCATCATTGCTACTATCATCTTTCAACTTAGTTTTATCTAGGAACATATCAAAAATAGGGGAGCTACAACACGAGCTATTGATCCACAACATAATTTGCAAATACTGTCTGGACTAAGTTCATGATAAACTAAGTTCAATTAATCAAATTACTTAAGAACTCCCACTTAAACTGGCATCCCTTAACTCATCTAAGTGTAACATGATCCAACACGTGAGATGGGGTAGTCATCAATGGTGAACATCTCTATGTTGATCATATCTACTATATGATTCACGTTCGATGTTTCGATCTCCAGTGTTCCGAGGCCATGTCTGTACATGATAGGCTCGTCAAGTTTAACCCGAGTATTCCGCATGTGCAAAACTGTCTTGCACCCATTGTATTTGAATGTAGAGCCTATCACACCCGATCATCATGTGGTGTCTCAGCACAAAGAACTGTCGCAACGGTGCATACTCAGGGAGAACACTTATACCTTGAAATTTAGTTAAGGGATCATCTTATAATGCTACCGCTGTACTAAGTAAAATAAGATGCAAAAAGATAAACATCACATGCAATCAAAATATGTGACCTGATATGGCCATCATCATCTTGTGCTTTTGACTTCCATCTCCAAATCATCGTTATGATCTCCATTGTCACCGGCTCAACACCTTGATCTCCATCGTTGTGTCGTGGTCATCTCGTCAACTATTGCTTCTACAACTATCGCTACCGCATAGCGATAAAGTAAAGCAATTACATGGCGTTTGCATATAAAGATACAACCGTAAGGCTCCTGCCAGTTGAGGTTAACTTTTACAGAACATGATCATCTCATACAATAACGTATATAACATCATGTCTTGACCATATCACATCACAACATGCCCTGCAAAAACAAGTTAGACCTCCTCTAATTTGTTGTTGCAAGTTTTACATGGCTGCTACGGACTTCTAGCAAGAACTGTTCTTACCTACGCATCAAAACCACAATGGTGATTTATCAAGTTTGTTGTTTTAACCTTCAACAAGGACCGGCCGCAGTCAAATTCGATTCAACTAAAGTAGGAGGAACAGACACCCGCCAGCCACCTTTATGCAAAACTAGTTGCATGTCTGTCGGTGGAACCGGTCTCATGAACGTGGTCATGTAAGGTTGGTTCAGGCTGCTTCATCCAACAATACTGCCAAATCAAAATAAGACATTGGTGGTAAGCAGCATGAGTATCATCACCCACAACTCTTTGTGTTCTACTCGTGCATATCATCTACGCATAGACCTTGCTCGAATGCCACTGTTGGGGAACGTAGCATGCAATTTCAAAAAAAATCCTACGCTCACGCAAGATCTATCTAGGAGATGCATAGCAACGAGAGGGGAAGAGTGTGTCCACGTAACCTTGTAGACCAAAAGTGAATGCGTTGGACAACGTGGTTGATGTAGTCGAATTTCTTCTAGCTCCGACCGATCAAGTACAAAATGTACAACACCTCCGAGTTCTACACATGTTCAGCTTGATAATGTTCCTTGCCCTCTTGATCCAACAAGGTGTCGAGGAAGTAGATGAGTTCCTTCAGCATGATGACGTGGTGACGGTAATGGTGAAGTGATCCATGCAGGGTTTCGTCTAATCACCACGGCAATATGACCGGGGGTGTAAACTGGGGAGGGGCATCACACATGGCTAACAGTTGTTGTTCTATGTTGTAGGCGCCCCCCTCCCCACATATATATAGGTTGGAGGGGAGGAGAGAGCCAAGGGGGCGCCCCAAGTAGGAGGAATCCTACTTGGAGTCCTCTCCCAATTCTCCCAACCCCCCTCTCCTATTCCTATTTGGAGTAGGAAGGGGAGAGGGGAAGGGGGAATCTTATTCCCTTTTTCCTTTCCTCCTTCCCCTTTCCTTCTCCAATTTGGCCAGCCCATATGGGGGGCGCACTTGCCCCTTTGTGACTGGTGTGTTTCCCCTCTTGGCCCATAAGGCCCATATCTTTTGCCGGGGGTGCCCGGAACCCCTTCTGGTGACCCTATAAGTACCCGGTGCTTCCCGAACACTTCCCGTGTCTGAATACCATCGTCCTATATATCAATCTTTACCTCTTGACCATTTCGAGACTCTTAGTCATGTCCATGATCTCATCCGGGACTCAGAACAACATTCGGTCACCAAATCACATAACTCATATAATACCATATCGTCATCGAATATTAAGTGTGCGGACCCTACGGGTTCGAGAACAATGTAGAGATGACCGAGACACCTCTCCGGACAATAATCAATAGCTGAACCTGAATGCTCTTATTGGCTCCTACATATTCTACGAAGTTCTTTATCGGTCGAACTGTTATGACAACATATGTTATTCCCTTTGTCTATCGGTATGTTACTTGCCCGAGATTCGATCGTCGGTATCTTCATACCTAGTTCAATCTCGTTACTGGCAAAGTCTCTTTACTCGTTCCGTAATACATCATCCTACAGCTAACTCCTTAGTAACTTTGCTTGCAAGGCTTCTTATGATGTGTATTACCGGGAGGGCCCAGAGATACCTCTCCGATACTCGGAGTGACAAATCCTAATCTCGATCTATGCCAACCCAACAAACACCTTTGGATATACCTGTAGAGCATCTTTGTAATCACCCAGTTACGTTGTGATGTTTGATAGCACAAAAGGCATTCCTTCGGTATCCGGGAGTTGCATAATCTCATAGCCGAAGGAATATGTATTTGACATGAAGAAAGCAATAGCAATAAAACCAAACGATCAATATGCTATGCTAACGGATGGGTCTTGTCCATCACATCATTCTCCTAATGGTGTGATCCCATTCATCAAATGACAACACATGTCTATGGTTAGGAAACTTAACCATATTTGATTAACGAGCTAGTCTAGTAGAGGCTTACTAGGGACACTGTGTTTTGTCTATGTATCCACACATGTGTCAAGTTTTCGCTTAATACAATTCTAGCATGAATAATAAATATTTATCATGAAATAAAGAAATATTAAATAACAACTTTATTAATGCCTCTAGGGCATATTTCCTTCAAAATCTAAGGTAATGATAAGATTGAAAGAGGGGATATAAGATTAGGGTCTTCTTCCCCAAGTTGACTCACCTTTTGCCTCTCTCTCATTCATTGTTGCACAAAGATTAAATCTCCTACATTTCTCTCCTTAGCCACCCACACTCTTTGATCTCCTAGGATTTGGGAGAGAAGACCTAGATCTTCCACTCCACCAAAGAAATTTGATTCCCCCTTGTTTTCCCTCGTGGATCTTGTCATGTTGGGAGTCAAGGAGGTCGGAGCGGGGCAGCGGTCCATGGGCGAGCACAACCACCTCATGCGGCATGCTCCCTCACATGGGAGAGATTGTTGCAGGGGTGCGACAGTCGTCATCGATGAGGTCTGGTGCGAAGTGGAGCATTGAAGAGGATATGCACATGTGGCTCGCGTGAAGGGGCGCAAAAGTGGGCGAGCTATGCGCCAACAAATCGGTCGGTGCAATTCCTAGACGGTCGGTCGATAGGAATCCTTCTCCAATTTTTTGTCATGACCAAAATTTAGTAGCTGCAGCCGGCAAACTGACCGCCGCCACCGCTCCTCCCGTGACGACGACGAAGAAGAAGCCGCGATTGGAGCTCACAGCGGCAGAGATCGCGCGGCTCCACATAGAATCGGCCAAGAGAAGGGACTGGAGGTCCATTCAGGCAGAGAAGAAGGCCATTGCTGAGTTCATCCTCGAGGCTGCAGCCGTGCAACACAAGGCCGCTGTCAAGGACAGGAGGCCATCCTCACCAAGGCCACACACGCAGCAGCAACACACACCCTCCTCATTCTAGGGTTGTGCCAACCCGTGCTGGCCATTCTCTCCACCGCCGCCATGGCCGCAACGGGCACAGGCTCGTCGGTTGTTTGCCCTCCGTAGTACCAGTGGTTGAGCTCATCCATAACCGGAGATGAGCGGTTTTCATGTGGACTGGCAGCATGCTCCAACCCGGTTCTCCACGTCGCTGAACGATGGTGTGATCGCGTCGGCCACCCTCGGCCCCATGTCCGTCATCGACCTCAATGTCACACTAGGGCATAGCAGCGCCGGCCAGTTGGCCACCGGGATGCAAAGGAAGCAGCCACGATCGATTCCTATAGCCAACCTTCCCGACGTCCGCAACCTGTTCGACAAAATGCAAACCCGACATCGTTGACCAACGACCCTGACTACAACGCGTTCATAGAGAACATCATCTATGAGTGAGGTGGCCAGGCCTTCCACCCCGATGACCAAGGCTACAATCTCGATAAGACCCAAAGCCAAGACAACCACGACCAAGATGGTGCCAACCACTATGGTGTCCATGACGAAGAAGAGGGCGACGACCATGGTGACTCATGGCATGAAGACATCTATTGTGAAGAGGAAGAAGAAGTGGGCATCGACATTGAGGAGGAGCCATTGTTTATAGATGAGCTCACCCAAAGGGCCGATGCACAAAAGGAGGAGGCAAATCATTCGCACGGGATCGTACATCAAAGAAGAGGACGTATTGATTTGTGAGAGTTGGAAGGAGATAGGCCAAGATCCCAAGACCAGTGCCGAGCAGAAAGAATCTGCTTTCTGGACGAGAGTTCATAAAACCTTTCATGAATGGAGGAAGTTTCTGCCCTACGAGTCCGCGAGCACCCGTGGCATCAACTCAATCCAAAAGAGATGGGGTTTATTCAACAAGAATACAACAAGTCTTGTGTCACGCTTGAGAGTGTTCAAACTCGTCCTATGAGTGGTCTAGGCGTGGGCGACTTGGTATGGCCTCTTCCTCTTTCATTGCTATGCCATGTTCACATTTGTTTCATCTTGTGTCCTTCGCCATTACATTTGCATGGCATGATGACCCAAAAGAAAGTGAGGGACAAGAGGAAGCCCCAAGAAAAGGAGGAGCAAATGAAGATATACTTGAAGCACTAAATGAAGAAGCTCGAGGCCGTCAAGAGGAGGAAGCTCGACCTGCAGGATGTCGTTGATAACCCACAAGTATAGGGGGTCGCAAACGTTTCAAGGGTAGAGTATTCAACCCAACTATATAGATTCGACACAAGGGGAGCCAAAGAATATTTGCAAGTATTGGCAGTTGAGTTGTCAATTCAACCACACCTAGAGAGTAAATATCTGCAGCAAAGTGATCAGTAGCAAAATAGGATGATAGTTTTGATAATAGTGGTAGCAGTAACAGTAACGGTAACAATGATAGTAGTGATTTTGTAGCAAGTGTAATAGTACCAACATCAGTAGTAACTTAGCAAGAACAATATATAAGAAATTCGTAGGCATTGGATCGGTGAATTCTTTGGATGATATCTATTTATATATAAAAAGTAATTGACGGGTTAACCAGAAAAAAGAAAAATAACCTAAAAATCTCACTATAATCAGAATCATCTAACCGTTCAATCTAATAGACCATTACCATTAATTAGATCTCAGCCAACGGATTTCATTAATGTATCCCGCGCTCGCTCGCGTCCCGTGGATACCAAGATTTACAAAAAAAAGCCCAGTCACGTCCGGTCCATTAGGGATAGGAAGATCCTGAAAAAAGGCATGCCCACTTACGTCCGTACATAGGAACCCAACTAAAAAAGACACGTTCGTACATAGAAAGAACTAGAAAAAAAATTACAACCTAACTAAAAAAAGATTTACAACCCAAATAAGAAAGAAGATCTTCAGAAAAAAATTACGCTTGGTCACGTCCGGTTCATAGAAACAGAAAGATCTTACAAAAAGAGTCATGCCCATTCATCCGTACATCAGAAGATCAACCCAACTAAAAAAAGAGAGTTGTCTTCCAGAAATATTTCCTTGAAGATTCCCTCGGATTTCCTGCTCCACCAACGCAGCAAAACTTGCTAGAGAGAACCCTAGCGTCGTTCTTATCCACCGCTCCATGATGTCCTGGATTTTAAGTTCCGTCCACATAGAGATGCCATGGATGCAGAGGTACACGATGAATTACACAGTACCAGGGGCTGAACGCTGGTCTCTCCCATCACGAGCACAGATGGCTAATTGATGTAGGTGTCAGACGGACGGATCAGTAAAAAAGAACTGGGGTGCCGTAGGGCGTCCAACATCTCCGTTGGAATTGATGCCGCGCTAGCCCCTCCCAGGTGACTGTACTGGCACATCAAGCTCCTCTTTTTTCCAGGAATTGTTTTGTTCTTTAGTTAATATTATCTCTGTCTCATAATATACCTAGAACTTGGTATCCAATGCCAATATATAGCACCCGTACTTTGCATGTACCCCTTTGTTTCTTTTTTTAAACTACTCTGTTCTCTAATTAATATCACATATATAAGTTGATATGTGCATTGCCAAAATATGCCCAACTAACAAGTTTAGACTCAATTTCCACTTGAGCATAAAAAGTTGTCCATGCTTCTTTTCTGGTACATGAAAGCAGAATATGCATAATCATCAGACAAAAAACTATTGATTTGTTACTAGATTCGAGTACTGATAGACGTCTTAGTCCATATAATTTTGTGCCCAAAAAGTTTAATTTGACTAATGTATGTATTTATTAGTCAGACTCACAAATAGTCCATATAGTTTTATGCCCAAGAAGTTTATTTCAACTAATGTGAGTATTTATTATTCATACTTTAAAATAGTTATTTTTTAGTCAACATTCATACTCATATCCCGTAAGTTATATATTAGCTAGGTATTAACCAACTCCGAGATTATAATAATAACCTTCCAAGAACAAAATTTACAAAATCATTAAACAGGAATTGATTGCCGTCTCTGACCTGCACAAGCCGATGGCACGTCGTGAGTCTAGCCACATGCCGCACCTGCCCCGCAATACCAAAGTCACAGGGTTGTTGTAACTACAGCCAATATTTATTAGAATTTCATGCCAAGCTAACCAAATAAAATAGACATACTAGAAAATCCAACAAAAAATCAAAACATCCAAACATTAAAGCACGTACCATAAATATTAATAGATCTACACCAATGTATCTCATTAATTTATTCTCATCCAAGACACGAGTAATCTAAATCCTCTCAAATCAATCTTGATTACCTCAGATTTTCGTCTGCATAGCTTGCTTGGTTTCAGTTTTTTGTGCAACCTATAGTTTCCCTATGTTTTACAAGTTATACGGCTACTTTGTCCATTGATACAGTAATGCAGAACCAAATGAGTTCTAAAACGTTTTTGTTCAAACTATACTTACCTTTTTGTGCCAAGAAGAAAACATTGCCGCTTACACATTTATTGTTGTTTGTTTCCTAGGTCCTAAACCTAAATTTGTGCTATTTGACATTCCTCTATTATATAGAAAAGCCGAACAATTTTAAGCTGCACCAAATAACCTTAATTTACTTTCTTGCTTGACTTTGCATCAGACCGAGTTAAGCGGAAGGGATAGCATGGTGACGAGGAGGACAATGGACAATGCTCAAGATAAGTCGCAAAGCTAAGCATTGTTTAGTTGTTGTTTTTTGAATTGTTAGCTGCACTGCTTACAAGAATTGTAGTTACTCTCAGCCATTGAAATATATGTCAACACCTACCGATGCATAATTCTTCTTTGCGCAGTTTTTAGGTTCTCTACAGCGAGATGTTACACCTAATATTTTATCCTGATGTAAAAGCCATGCAAAAAATGAATACATCGCTTACAAGTGTTTTGAAAGTCATCAAAGAAGAATTTTCAGGTTAGCAAGAGGCCAGCCACTTACCTTTACTTCCACTTACCAATATTGTGCTTGTAGACCATTGTACGTAATACTGAGGATCGTCCGATCAACTCCGGCCAGAGACGTCACAACCTACAGTATTAACTCCGTCTAGCGACAACACCTCCAGCAGGTATCATCTTTTGCACAAAATCAAGCCATTTGCATGATTCACTATATGCTAGATTGATGAATGGATCAATGGATAAACAATACTTGATCAATAAATCTTTCCAAAATAGAAAAAAATCCAATCTGTGCATTGCAGATTAATTAACATAACCACAAACTATCCCCATGCTTAGTACATACATACATGTAAGTTCTTTGCTATATATTTTTATTTTTATTGCGAAATAGTTCTTTGCTATATTACTTACTTTATTAGATACTAAAGTTTCTATTTCATTTTATATCAGAATGATGAACTGGCCATTGACCATTGACCAATTGATCAATGATACTTTAATTATATTCGATAAAGTGCTCATGTAGAGACTCTGAACAAAGATAGCCTAACCAATCACTATATATGTGCATGCCGAAATAAGAAAACTATAATCTGTCTGTTTCCTTGACATACTTATATTTCCCTTGAGCTAATACTTCCGTTTTCATGGTTTCCTTAGAAAACAAAACAACTAAATATGCATACTTACTTACATATTATATTAGTTACTTGAATTATTAACATGCCAATTTCCCTTTTTAGGGCCTCAAGCAGTATGTCACGTACACTATTGAATTCATTAGCTATAGGCATTGGGACAAGAAAAATTAAGCTCAAGTTCAAGGCTCTGGGACAAAATCAACTTATCAACCAATGAGCTTATTAGCACGGATATGATTTTAACAGATAAGTATGTACAATTATTATGTAAATATATAGTTTGCTTTTTTATTACTTTTCATCATTCAAAGTTAAAGAGGACTCTACCTACATATTTAAGACCTTTGAAGTTTTGGGAGCATGAAATTATTTGACCATTGAGGGACAATCTAAAAATCAGTTTCCTTTTTGATATAACAATGAAGAAAGTTGAGGAAAGAGTTTCAAATTTTATTTTGGGCTACTACTTGAAAGTTGTTGATGGAGATACCTTAGAGAGTAGGGTAAATATTGGTAAAAGAGTGTTCAGGTATGTAAATCCATATTTCATGTAACGAGGTGGCTGAAAATGTGGATCTACGGTGAGCATACACTCCATCATGCATATTAGGTACACACTTAAACTCAAGGTAAGCGATGAGATGGCAACAGAACATTTATCAAGTTTAATGAGGCAGCGCGAAGACATATAGGCATCATATGTGCATCTACCTTGCTAGAACAACATGATGGATTCACGAACACAATCCCAACTGTTATTCAAGACCTTAACTACTGATGTTAACTTCAGGTATTTGCAAGAGTACATGTAGAATTTTAACGTGAGCTACATTTTAAGCCCGCCGGTAAGATTCAGATGGAAGGGGAGCCTTGGCGCAGTGGTAAAGCTGCTGCCTTGTGACCATGAGGTCACGGGTTCAAGTCCTGGAAACAACCTCTTACAGAAATGTAGGGGAAGGCTACATACTATAGACCTAAAGTGGTCGAACCCTTTCCCGGACCCTGCGCAACTG
Organism: Triticum aestivum; assembly: GCF_018294505.1. NCBI lineage: Eukaryota > Viridiplantae > Streptophyta > Magnoliopsida > Poales > Poaceae > Triticum > Triticum aestivum. The sequence continues at coordinate 389,496,082 of NC_057810.1, read as the reverse complement.
GGAGCTACATGCATCGAGCTGCCCCTTCGGTAAGATTCAGATGAAATACGTAAACGGAAGAATTGAAGAGGTATGCACATGTACTTTTATTATTTTCACAAATAGTTCACCAAAAGTAAAATGCGAGTATGTTCTTTACAAAGCATACTGGAAATTCAAGGAGCACAACATTCTTCAAATTTTTACAGTACAAACTATCCTAAAAAACTGACTTAACTATGCTAACATGATATGGTAGGACGAATAGGGTCTACTACCATGCCGAAGTATTGCAAACATGCATCACCATTTGGTGGAAATAGTTCATTACTACCAAACATCGACATATACGGCTTTGTTAATTCAAAGCCGGGCTAGGCTCGAGCCCCATCTCGGGCTCGGTTGATGCCTTTTCTCTAAAAAAAACATCGACATATATATTATGTGATATTTATGACAAAAGCTTACTATTTAGTGCAAACAAATAGTGAGAGCATCGGGAGATTGCTATATTTCACATGTATAATGTGATTAGACATGTTTTCATATTCAGTTACTTATCTTATTTTTTTCTTTGCAGAATATTAAAACTATAACTAATCACAAATGTATTAATTCTTTCTTAAGTTTGTTGAATATTAAGGCTTACCACTGCCAATGTCGGTCAAAAGCATGGAAAGAAGTGGAGGGGGCTTAAAAAACTTAAAACTGTGCCATAAGATGTAAGTAGTGATCTAAAACCTCTTGTAAAAGTTTACAGAGGGAGTATTTCTCAATAAAAGAAAACTCTCATCATTTAGTACCTTCACCATAGGTCAACTGAATGTACTAATTTGCATTTGTACGTCTTCTCAGACATATACTTACATTTTTTGCAATTTCACAAACTTATCTGTATCTACCTCATTCAACACTTAAAGAGCACTTAAACAAAAGAATCGTATGTTTTTCCAAAATTTGAAAGAAAAATGATGAAACATTTACCACTAACAGGCATTTTCTTAATAACATTATATTGGTTGAATCGAAAAACATATCAAAATGTAAAGAAAAAGGGGAAAATATGACTCAAGAAAAGGAAAATGGGGGGACCTGCAGGTCGGACTTTGAACTTCTAAGAATGTTGACGCTGTGGACGATGACGACGACGTGTCGGCTTTCTCGAGTGGGAATACCGTGTCTGGCTTGCGCACTTGGGGAAGACAACATCGCCAGCATCCTAATACTCAAGCTGGATCCAAGCGGGCTACGGGAGACATCGTCCATGCCCAAATCAACTACACGGACGCCTAGAACACCGGCACCGTGCAGATCAATGATCACGCCTCCTCCTTGCTACACTTGATCCTTGGAACCTACTACTCTTCAATCGCCATTCAACATCCTAGGAGACCGAGGGGGCATACGAGAAGCCATACCAGCCGCCGTCGATGGACACACTGTTGAATCACCAGCTGCCGTGTAACGCCCGGATATTTATGCTACAGTGAACCTATGCTAATGATGTCATGTCATCTGCGATTACTGTTGCTAATCTTTCGTTAGTTCAAACCGATTCAAAAATCAATTAAATATATATATATATATATATATATATATATATATATATATATATATATATATATATATATATATATATGACAACCAATCAAATGTCTTCAAACATGGAAACAAAATGTTCGGGCAGTGTCAAAATTGGCATAGGTAATTATAGTGCAGCAAACATCTTTGTAGAAAATGCCTAAATACATTAAAGTGAAATAAAACAGAAAAGGGAAATAATAAAAAAAAGAAAAGACAACTCTAACTAAAAAGAAGGGCAGACCCCCCCTCCCCCCACTGGGCCATCTGTGGCCCAGCTGGCCGGGCCCAACCAGCCCACTTGGCCCTAACCGGCCCACCCCGCCGCCATATCCCCCCACTACCCAAACCCTAACCCCACCGACACCCACTCGCCCCCCACTCCCCCTCGTCGGTTGGACCTGGATCGGGATCCCGATCCCCTCGCCCCTCCACCCCGACGCCGACGATCCCCGCCGCCCGACGCTGTTCGTCGCCGCCCGGAGCACGACGTCGCCGAGCTACATCGCCGGCCTGCCTCCCCTCCCCCACCGGCCTGCCTCCTCGACGCCGATGACATCCCCGTCCCCCCCCCTCGACCCCCGCTGCCACGGACCCCGCGAACCCCTGTGAGCCTCGCCCCTCTCCTCCTTTGCGTCTCTGCTCGCCTGCGCGTGGCCTCACCTCCCCCTGGCCGCGATGGCCGGCGCCCCGCGCACCCTTGCACGTGCCCAGGCGCGCGAGCCCGAGCCCCGCCTCGCACTGCCGCGGCGCTGCTCGCCGCTCCCGACCGCCCGGACGAGCTCCGCCTCGTCGCGCCCCCGTAGTCGCCGTCCTTGCCGCGCTCGACGCGCGCTCGCTGCTCCGGGCCGCAGCCATGATCGCCCCGACAACCGCCTTCGTCAGCCGTCTCCGCCTGACCTCGCCGGCGATGAATCGCTTCCGCCCCACGGCCACCCCTGCCGGCCACCGTGCCAACCGCCCTGGCGCGCACCGGCGCCTAGCCGCGTCGTGCGCCCAGCGCCCCTCGGGCATGCGCCGTTCGGGTGACGCCCGCACCCAGCACCCGTAAACCGCATAGCCTCCTGGCCCTATGACAGATAGGGCCTACCCCCAGAACGTTTAAAAAAGGAATTAATTAAAATAATATAATTAATTAATTAAGATAATTAATTAACTTAATTAATCATATTAGTTAATCCAATTAAGCCTAATTAATTAACCTAATCACTTTAATTAAGTTGACTAATCCTGTTTAGTTAACTGTGTCAATGACAGATGGGACCCACACATCTGTTTGACCCAGTCAACACCTCTGTTGACTGTTGACGTCATGCTGACGTCATGATGACGTCGGCAAACACTATTCTGGATAATGTTGGATTAAATTAATTAGATAAATCCTAAAAATGATTTTAAAACTTTAGAAAATCATATAAAATAAACCGTAGCTCAGATGAAAATACTTTCTGCATGAAAGTTGCTCAGAACGACGAGACGAATCAGGATATGCAGCCCGTTCATCCGCCACACATCCCTAGCATAGCAAATACGCAACTTTCCCCCTTCGGTTCATCTGTCCGAAAACGCGAAACACCGGGGATACTTTCCCGGATATTTCCCCCCTTCACCGGTATCACCTCATACCGCGTTAGGGCATGCCTAGCATCACGCTTTGTCATGTCATGCATCATCATGCTTATGTTTGCATTGTATTTATTGTTTCCTCCCCTCTTCTCTCGGGTAGACTACGAGACCGACGATGCTCCTGCCCAGTTCGACTACGGAGTTGACGACCACTCCTTCTTTCCAGAGCAACCAGGCAAGCCCCCCCTTGATCACCAGATATCGCCTATTCTTTTCTATACTGCTTGCATTAGAGTAGTGTAGCATGTTACTGTTCGGTTACTCCTATTCTGTTGCATAGCCTGTCATTGTTGCTACAGTCATTGATACCTTACCCGCAATCCTAATTGCTTAGTATAGGATGCTAGTTTATCATCATTGGCCCTACATTCTTGTCAGTCTGCCTTGCTATACTATCGGGTCGTGATCCCTCGGAAGGTGATCACGGGTATATACTATATATATACATATACTATACAGATGGTGACTAAAGTCAGGTCAGCTCGTTGAGTACCTGCAAGTGATTCGGATATGGGGGCTGGAAGGACAGGTGGCTCCATCTCGGTAGAGGTGGGCCTGGGTTCCTGACGGCCCCCGACTGTTACTTTGAGGCGGAGCGACAGGGCAGGTTGAGACCGCCTAGGAGAGAGGTGGGCCTGGCCCTGTTCGGCGTTCGCGGATACTTAATACGCTTAACGAGATCTTGGTATTTGATCTGAGTCTGGCTACTGGCCTATACGCACTAACCAACTACGCGGGAACAGTTATGGGCACTCGACATCGTGGTATCAGCCGAAGCCTTCTTGACATTAGCGACGGAGCGGTGCGCCCCGGATTGGACTGGAACGCCTACTCTTGTATAAGGGAGGCTAGGTCTGCTTCCGGCCGCCCTTGCAACGTGCAGGTGTGCAATGGGCGATGGGCCCAGACCCCTACGCGCATAGGATTTAGACCGGCGTGCTGACCTCTCTGTTGTGCCTAGGTGGGGCTGCGACGTGTTGATCTTCCAAGGCCGGGCATGCCCAGGAAAATGTGTCCGGCCAAATGGGATCGAGCGTGTTGGGTTATGTGGTGCACCCCTGCAGGGAAGTTAATCTATTCGAATAGCCGTGATCTTCGGTAACAGGACGACTTGGAGTTATACCTTGACCTTATGACAACTAGAACCGGATACTTAATAAAACACACCCTTCCAAGTTCCACAGACAACCCGGTGATCGCTTTTCCACAGGGCGGCGAGGGGAGGATCGCCGGGTAGGATTATGCTATGCGATGCTACTGGAGATGCTACTTGGAGATGCTACTTGGAGATGCTACTTGGAGGACTTCAATCTACTCTCTTCTACATGCTGCAGGACGGAGGCTGCCAGAAGCGTAGTCTTCGACATGATTAGCTATCCCCCTCTTATTCTGGCATTCTGCAGTTCAGTCCACTGATATGGCCTCCTTACACATATACCTATGCATATGTAGTGTAGCTCCTTGCTTGCGAGTACTTTGGATGAGTACTCACGGTTGCTTTGCTCCCTCTTTTCCCCCGTTTTCCTCTTCTTCTCGGATGCCGCAACCAGACTTTGGAGTCCAGGAGCCAGACGCCACCGTCGACGACGACCCCTACTACACCGGAGGTGCCTACTACTACGTGCAGGCTGCTGACGATGACCAGGAGTAGGTAGGAGGATCCCAGGCAGGAGGCCTGCGCCTCTTTCGATTGTATCCCAGTTTGTGCTAGCCATCTTATGGCAAACTTATTTAACTTATGTCTGTACTCAGATATTATTGCTTCCGCTGACTCGTCTATGATCGAGCACTTTTATTCGAGCCCTCGAGGCCCCTGGCTTGTATTATGATGCTTGTATGACTTATTTATGTTTTAGAGTTGTGTTGTGATATCTTCTCGTGAGTCCCTGATCTTGATCGTACACGTTTGCGTGCATGATTAGTGTATGATTGAATCGGGGGCGTCACAAGTTGGTATCAGAGCCGACTGCTTGTAGGAATCCCCCTTCCCAACTCCTTGGCCGAAGTCGAGTCTAGACATTGCAAAAACTTTTACTAACATGGCTGTGTGTCTTACCGGCACACATCGCCATTGGGTGGTAGTAGGATCTTTTATTCCTCGTCTATACTCTGGGATTCTGATCTCTATTCTATTCGGGTTAAATGATTTTCTAAAATCTAACTTTAGGTTCTCGAAAATGCTTTCTCCCGGTGAGCCCCTTCAGTCCAGATGATCGCCGACTGCACATGAAGATTTCAAAGTTACTTTCCGATACTCTTTCGGAACTGCCCATTGCTTTTGCAATTCACTACCACCAAAATATCCCTATGAATAAATTCATATGCCGTTCTTACTTAGTCCCCAGTTGCTCTTTTTATTACAAGACGCCCTGAAATACTCGTTGTTGTTCTTAGAATACTTATGCCTACTACCTTGCAGTTCCTTACCACCTGAATATCGCTACGGATAATTTCTCGCACTTATCGAGTATCCGCTCATCCCCAGTTGATTCATGTATTCCACAAAAGTCTTCGAAATGCCATTCGATCTTCCGAAAATCCCGAGCAGCCTATTGCTCTTGAAATTCTTGCTTGCTTGCATTATGGTTAATCCCATAAGTCTCGTAATCAGATTGACATCCCTTTTTATTATCATTTGGGTCCGTTGATTCAATATGTTGTGAATGCTCGCAATCCTCAATCAGGTCCTAGAATTCATCCCTCCGGCTTAGACGTCATTTTGGACATGAGCTGGTTATCAACCAATTAAATTATCGTCGGTTGTACCCCTAAGTCTATTCAACTATTCCATCCTTAACCAGAGCAATTGCTTCTGATCCCTTGAATTGGAAATCGTAAATCCTTTGCGATTGAGCTTTGAATTAGTCAATTCTTCTATCATATGATATCCTTGCATTCTTTCTTCTTCTGGTTGAGTACCAATGCTCACATCAGATCCCTTATGGACCACCAGATCCTTTGTTGGATTTTATCTGACAACGCCCTTCATATTCAATAACCTTGTGAGCCTTTCCTCGGATACATAATGCCTTTGGTAAATTGTATCCTCTGCTTTCTCAACCTTGCTCTACCTTCGAGTTTGAGCTAATTACTCCTAAAGATTGTGGTATATGTTTCTACGATGCCCCGATGGGTTGAACATATACCTTCCTTAATTTTTGTGAACCCAAAAGTCTTCATGGGTCATAACCTTCTGGTATTCCGTCAGTTAAACTTTCAAACTCTAAACATTCTTAACTGAGAGAAGTGAATGGAAGGTTATGCATTGAGGAAGTGGGAGTCGACCTTGAACCTTTGTGTTCATGCCCATGGACACGATGTAGATCTTATCATTAAAGCTTCTCTTAAATTAATTATTCCTTGGTATAAGCTCATATTATATCTAGGATCTGGCCTTTTGCAATCGTGGTTTCGACCATGTTCTCCTTTAAATACCATTTCTCGTGCAAGTTTAAGCACTTGTCTACCTCTACTTTGATCTGTCATCGAGTATTACCCCCTGGTATCTCGAGATTATCACGGAACTGCATAACTTCTTATGAGTTCTTCATCAAGTACTACATTCTCACTGATTCCAATTTTTCTCGGGCTCTGAGTTATTAAACACTCAAAGACACCAACAACTGAACCGAGTCCGCACTACGGTTCAACAACTTTTAGTAATCTTCTTTACTTACGAGTTTGTAACTGATCACGTCATTTCTAGCCTGTTCGGCTACATCATTACCGTGCTAATTTTAATTGTGCTACTTGGTCCTCCCGGAGCACAAATTTCAACGGTGAGTTAATCTTACATCGATCTTCCTCGTCATATCATTTCTCCTTGAACAGCAAACTTGATTTCGAGTTTGTGTCGTACCCTCGGTTCCATTAACCTTTCGCTTCATCATTCCTTTGACTTGATGTCATCGCCGATCTATTACATCTTCGTGGAGCCTCTCGACAAAATTTGTCGTGATCATCATCAACATCTTGACTCCTTCCTGGATATCAATTGAATTCATGATGAGAAATACCATCCTTGCCCTCGATGAATTGTGTTGTCATCGACCACTTTAATGCCTCCCCTCCAACACAAACTTGTTCGTGTTCTGTGTTATACCTTGAGTTCCTTGCTATCCAGCCTTTGTTCTTAATTACCTTGGAGTATTACCATCTCTTTTGTCAAGAATGTGGTGAGAATTTCACCACCTCTTAAAAATTCTTGATATAATAATACTTCTCGCCATCTCTGTTCATTCCTTGGACCCCGTATTATTTTTTTAACTGGAATACCGACAATTGAGCTATGATGTGTGAATTCAAAACTTCTAGCAACCCTATTGCTTTGAAGTTAATGGTCGATAGTTCATTCTTAGACTATTGGTTATGGATTCACCATTTTAACATTGATCATGCTACCTAACCCCATATTTTGGGTGCACCTTTCAACCATTGTTTAATTGTGTATGTTTTCCTCGAGCATACCTCATTATGTCATCTGATCTGACAAATGTTATCTCCTTATTCACATAGTTGTGGAAATCCATCCTTTTGGAAATCTTGAGGACTTGTCGCTGAGTCCATTAGCCACCTGCTCGTCCTCTCCTTGGTTAAATGATGAACTCTTGTTTTGGTACTCGCTTCCATAGTTCATTTCCCGAGAATCTTACAATGACATCTCGTCAATTTGTGTTGCACCTTTTCTTCTCAGGCATCCTGAGTCCGAGGCATCCTGGCACCAACCAGATCTGAATCTCGGTCAGATATGATGATTGGGACATATTTCCAAGAGTTATAACATTGGTCTTTACATGACATGGTAAGATGATGTCATGCCTAGCACACCCAGCCGGAGGCCCTATTGTTATAGTTCCCTTTAGCAATGTTATCCATTCTTCCATGAGGAAACTGTACGACTTATTCTACAAGTTGTTCTTGATGAATCCTTCGTGTATCCAAAGTACGACCTTTGCTTGAAGACCATGTGAATGCTATCTCGAAGCATGTCTATGGTACTCCGTTTTAAAACAAGAACATTTGAAGCCCAATGCTAAATGTTTCTTGCTCAATTATCCAAACACCGTTGTATGGGTAATGTCATATGTGTTTAAACACATTTTCCTTTCCATTGTTCTGTTTAATCTGATAATCATATTTTTCTTTCCATTTGTTGGGCTAACGTTTCTTGTGATCTATATGATCTAAGCAGTAATATTCTCCTGCTTAGGAAAACACCTCGGTTTACAACTCTGTCAGAGTGACCCTGTTACTATTGCTGACGACATCCTGGTAACCCCCGATGGATGAGAACTTTGCCTATTGGTCCGCCTCGTTCAACGAGAAGGAAAATGGTTCTCTTCGTCCCTTGCCCTTGGTACCAACGTTGTTGCCAACATAACTGACATGCTATCCTCTGCCATGCCTTGCTACCATGACCGTGCAATATGTCGGCGTCCTTCCTACTTTTGAACCACATGGTGGGCCCATAACCCACAGTTCCACAGGATCGAAACCTGACTCTCCTGCACCCGCTGTTCCCAAGGTTGCTCCTCGTGTGTGGCCTCGTATGTAATTCACGAGCCATCTTCCGAGGGATCATCAAATCTGATGCCGGACGCAATACTTATTCCTGATTGCTTTGAGCCCTTTCACGCCCTATTTCAGGCATCGAATGGTTGCCTGCTCGCTCGAAACTTCCCATGAAACCTCATTACTTTGCTCTCGATATTTTCTTAAGTTTCAATTCAAGAGTTACTTTCTGCCACCTTCCCCGATGATATCGACCAGATAGTCAACCTTGTAGAGGTTCGTTCTCCCGGAATACCCCTTATTCTTTCGTAAGTACGATGGAACCCCCGAAGAAAGGACAACAACTTCATCATGATGCATTGATGCATAGGAATGGAAACATCAACGGTATGGATCTACCTCTTCGAGAAGAGCAACCAAGACCGAGAAGATTCGTTAGAATTTCTTAATTAGAACTTTCCCCCTTACTCCCCTCTTAAATCTCGGGACGAGATTTCTTGTAGTTGAGGAGAATTGTAACGCCCGGATATTTATGCTACAGTGAACCTATGCTAATGATGCCATATCATCTGCGATTACTGTTGCTAATCTTTCATTAGCTCAAACCGATTCAAAAATCAATTAAAATATATATATATATATGACAACCAATCAAATGTCTTCAAACATGGAAACAAAATGTTCGGGTAGTGCCAAAATTGGCATAGGTAATTATAGTGCAGCAAACATCTTTGTAGAAAATGCCTAAATACATTAAAGTGAAATAAAACAGAAAAGAGAAATAATAAAAAAAGGAAAAGACAACTCTAACTAAAAAAAGGGCAGACCCCCCCACTGGGCCATCTGTGGCCCAGCTGGCCGGGCCCAACCAGCCCACCTGGCCCTAACCGGCCCACCCCGCTGCCATATCCCCCCCCCCACTACCCAAACCCTAACCCCACCGACACCCACTCGCCCCCCACTCCCCCTCGTCGGTTGGACCTAGATCGGGATCCCGATCCCCTCGCCCCTCCACCCCGACGCCGACGATCCCCGCCGCCCGACGCCGTTCGTCGCCGCCCGGAGCACGACGTCGCCGAACTACATCGCCGGCCTGCCTCCCCTCCTTCACCGGCCTGCCTCCTCGACGCCTGCCTCCTCGACGCCGACGACGTCCCCATCCCCCCCCCCTCGACCCCCGCTGCCACGGACCCCGCGAACCCCTGTGAGCCTCGCCCCTCTTCCCCTTTGCGTCTCTGCTCGCCTGCGCATGGCCTCACCTCCCCCTAGCCGCGATGGCCGGCGCCCCGCGCACCCTTGCACGCGCCCAGGCGCGCGAGCCCGAGCCCCGCCTCGCACTGCCGCGGCGCTGCTCACCGCTCCCGACCGCCCGGACGAGCTCCGCCTCGTCGCACCCCCGTAGTCGCCGTCCTTGCCGCGCTCGACGCGCGCTCGCTGCTCCGGGCCGCAGCCATGGCCGCCCCGACAACCGCCTTCGTCAGCCGTCTCCGCCTGACCTCGCCGGCGATGAATCGCTTCCGCCCCACGACCACCCCTGCCGGCCACCGTGCCAACCGCCCTGGCGCGCACCGGCGCCTAGCCGCATCGTGCGCCCAGTGCCCCTCGGGCATGCGCCGTTCGGGTCACGCCCGCACCCAGCGCCCGTAAACCGCATCGCCTCCTGGCCCTATGACAGATAGGGCCTACCCCCAGAACGTTTAAAAAAATGAATTAATTAAAATAATATAATTAATTAATTAAGATAATTAATTAACTTAATTAATCATATTAGTTAATCCAATTAAGCCTAATTAATTAACCTAATCACTTTAATTAAGTTGACTAATCCTGTTTAGTTAACTGTGTCAATGACAGACGGGACCCACACGTCTGTTTGACCCAGTCAACACCTCTGTTGACTGTTGACATCATGCTGACGTCATGATGACGTTAGCAAACACTATTCTGGATAATGTTGGATTAAATTAATTAGATAAATCCTAAAAATGATTTTAAAACTTTAGAAAATCATATAAAATAAACCGTAGCTCAGATGAAAATACTTTCTGCATGAAAGTTGCTCAGAACGACGAGACGAATCAGGATATGCAGCCCATTCATCCGCCACACATCCCTAGCATAGCAAACACGCAACTTTCCCCCTCCGGTTCATCTGTCCGAAAATGCGAAACACCGGGGATACTTTCCCGGATGTTTCCCCCTTCACCGGTATCACCTCATACCGCGTTAGGGCATGCCTAGCATCACGCTTTGTCATGTCATGCATCGTCATGCTTATGTTTGCATTGTATTTACTATTTCTTCCCCCTCTTCTCTCCAGTAGACTACGAGACCGACGATGCTACTGCCCAGTTCGACTACGGAGTTGACGACCCCTCCTTCTTGCCAGAGCAACCAGGCAAGCCCCCCCTTGATCACCAGATATCGCCTATTCTTTTCTATACTGCTTGCATTAGAGTAGTGTAGCATGTTACTGTTCGGTTACTCCTATTCTGTTGCATAGCTTGTCATTGTTGCTACAGTCATTGATACCTTACACGCAATCCTAATTGCTTAGTATAGGATGCTAGTTTATCATCATTGGCCCTACATTCTTGTCAGTCTGCCTTGCTATACTATCGGGCCGTGATCCCTCGGGAGGTGATCACGGGTATATACTATACATAAACATATACTATACAGATGGTGACTAAAGTCAGGTCAGCTCGTTGAGTACCCTTAAATGATTCGGATATGGGGGCTGGAAGGACATGTGGCTCCATCCCGGTAGAGGTGGGCCTGGGTTCCCGACGGCCCCCGACTGTTACTTTGATGCGGAGCGACAGGGCAGGTTGAGACCGCCTAGGAGAGAGGTGGGCCTGGCCCTGTTCAGCGTTCGCGGATACTTAATACGCTTAACGAGATCTTGGTATTTGATCTGAGTCTGGCTACTGGCCTATATGCACTAACCAACTACGCGGGAACAGTTATGGGCACTCGACGTCGTGGTATCAGCCGAAGCCTTCTTGATGTCAGCGACGAAGCGGCACGCGCCGGATTGGACTGGAACGCCTACTCTTGTATAAGGGAGGCTAGGTCTGCTTTCGGCCGCCCTCGCAACGTGCAGGTGTGCAATGGGCGATGGGCCCAGATGCCTGCGTGCATAGGATTTAGACCGGCGTGCTGACCTCTCTGTTGTGCCTAGGTGGGGCTGTGACGTGTTGATCTTCCGAGGCCGGGCATGACCCAGGAAAGTGTGTCCGGCCAAATGGGATCGAGCGTGTTGGGTTATGTGGTGCACCCCTGCAGGGAAGTTAATCTATTCAAATAGCCGTGATCTTCGGTAACAGGACGACTTGGAGTTGTACCTTGACCTTATGACAACTAGAACCAGATACTTAATAAAACACACCCTTCCAAGTTCCACAGACAACCCGGTGATCGCTTTTCCATAGGGCGACGAGGGGAGGATCGCCGGGTAGGATTATGCTATGCGATGCTACTGGAGATGCTACTTGGAGATGCTACTTGGAGATGCTACTTGGAGGACTTCAATCTACTCTCTTCTACATGCTGCAAGACGGACGCTGCTAGAAGCGTAGTCTTCGACAGGATTAGCTATCCCCCTCTTATTCTGGCATTCTGCAGTTCAGTCCACTGATATGGCCTCCTTACACATATACCTATGCATATGTAGTGTAGCTCCTTGCTTGCGAGTACTTTGGATGAGTACTCACGGTTGCTTTGCTCCCTCTTTTCCCCCGTTTTCCTCTTCTTCTCGGATGCCGCAACCAGACTTTGGAGTCCAGGAGCCAGACGCCACCGTCGACGACGACCCCTACTACACCGAAGGTGCCTACTACTACGTGCAGGCTGCTGACGATGACCAGGAGTAGTTAGGAGGATCCCAGGCAGGAGGCCTGCGCCTCTTTCGATTGTATCCCAGTTTGTGCTAGCCATCTTATGGCAAACTTGTTTAACTTATGTCTGTACTCAGATATTATTGCTTCCGTTGACTCGTCTATGATCGAGCACTTGTATTCGAGCCCTCGAGGCCCCTGGCTTGTATTACGATGCTTGTATGACTTATTTATGTTTTAGAGTTGTGTTGTGATATCTTCCCGTGAGTCCCTGATCTTGATCGTACACGTTTGCGTGCATGATTAGTGTACGATTGAATCGGGAGCGTCACATGCGGGGTCGCTGCAGATGAGCACGAACAACCTCAAGGCAGCAAATCAAGAGAGCAACTTGATGGGAGCTAACTGGCAGCAGCAATTTTGGAGTGAGCAGAGAGATTAAGAAAAACAGAAAGGGGATCTGGCGAGAGGAACATGTCACCTGGGAAAGAACTGAGAAGTTGGGGAAGACTACAGGATGTGGAAAGTGAAGAAATGGACTGGTGGGGCCCATTAAACCAATGACGTTTTGTACATGTAGTACTGTGAACACTATGGGAGCAATCTATGTAACGTGAAAATATAAGCCACCATTTTTTTATACGATATAAGCCACTCTCCGTACTGCTGACTGCACGTGTCTTAATTAAATCCAATATATTCATGGACTTACCAAGAAAGTTTTCATGGATATTTATATTATATATAAATATAAACAAAATCATTTACACTACAAATACCACAAGAAATAATACATCAGTCTTGAATAGCGTTAGCAAATTTACCTATGAATACAGAAACAATGAGAACTATTAAACTTGTGTTCACATAAAAATAACTAAGCAAGGATACCATCATCTGAGAAATGATACAAATAAAATTTGAACAACGAGCCAATCATACAAAAGCGTTGGTACTCTATGCATAATTAGCAAGCAAATGATGTCGGGATAACAAATATATTACATATGAATGAAAACCCCCAAAATGCTGAAGATAAAAATATGATCACACGATGATTATATTTTGAAAATGTTAACACATTTGGTTCAAAAATTTATTTAGACAAATCAAATATTATGTTGTCATCATTAAACTTTGTAAAATCCTAGTCCGCGCATCGAGCGGGCCACTTTGCTAGTTCATCATATAACAGTCATAACCTAGGGTGATGCAAAATTAGCTCCAGTTCATAAATAAAATATAAGCATGTATTCTGTAAATAGTCATACGTGCTTATGGAAAGAACTTGCATGACATCTTTTGTCCTACCCTCCCATGACAGCGGGGTCCATAACGAAACTAAGGGATATTAAGGCCTCCTTTTAATAGAGAACCAGAACAATGCATTTGTAAAGGCATATTTCACCCCATGTAGTTTTGGTGATTGATGACAATGCTTTTGCAGACTAATCGTGTGCTTTCAGCATTTTAGATGTTTAGGCACAAGACGATTTGTTTCTGTTGGTGTACGAAAGTAGGGGTTCTCCTTTTGACCCCTTTACTTGTGCACGGGCAGTCAGAGCCATGCGCTGCGGCCACGCAGCAGGGCAAAGGAGGGAAGCCGAAGGCTCGAGACGAACAGGGCAACATCAAGGACCAAGGCCACAAAGTGCAGATGGGCGAAGCAGGTTTTCCCGGCAAGACCCTTGTCGGGGGCAGCCTCCGCAGCCCCCGCGAGCCCCTTGCCAGGGCAGCTCGCCCACACCAGTGAAGCGGGCCACCCTCGAGCCACGGCCTCCAGCGCCAACAACCACGTTGGGCCAGGGGCTCGAGAGGCACCTCCATGGTGGCATGCAGATCTTTGTGAAGACATAGAATGCTCAAGATCAGATGAGGATTGGAAAGCAACACTCCCTGCCAAGATCCCTACCAAAGAAATCCACAAGACCCCCGGCAAGGTCCTTGCCTGGGACGCCAGCGCGCCACGGCAAGACCCTTGTCGGGCCACCCGACAAGACCCTTGCCAGAGGCGACAGCAGGGCCACTGCCAGGCCCGCACCAACCAACTCCCCGTCGCCGTTCGCATGCAGCTGCCAGCCCAACCAGCTGGGCAGGCACCTACATGGCAACACGGAGCTTCCAGGGCAACTCAGCATGCACCTGCGTGGCGGCATGCAGATCTTTGTGGAGGCTCCACCACCGCGCCACCTCAGCTGCTTGCCTTCCTACATGGCACCGCATGCATCGCTGGCTAGGGCGCGTGTTGCATCTTGTCCGGTAATACGGGCGATAAGCTCGCAACACTGTAGGCCTTTCCACCTCCTGTGTGCCCCTGTGGCAGCCCCTTCTCCTATAAAAGGAGGCCTGTGGCATACAGGGAAGGGATTCGTCTCTTTCGAACCACGCAGCACCCGTAGCTAGTTCGAGAGCTCAATAACACTCAATACATCCACCAAGCAGGACTAGGGTTTTACGCATCCTTGCAGCCCGAACCTGGGTAAACGATCCCCATGTCAATTACTAATCCTGCTCTTCTCACAACCCCGCGCCCCGCAACCATAGTAGGGATTCATGTGATCCCATAGGTGTCGTTTCCCACTGACATCTTTGGCGCGCCAGGTATGGGGCGCAATTGTGAGAATCTGGTCTAGCAGTTGACCTAGCTATTCCTCACCGCCATGGCTCCTAAGAAGAAGACGACCATGGCGATCGGTTCATCCGGGACCGGATTGCCAGTACCGGTGTGGACCAGTAGCAGGCCAGTCAGGGAGAGGACCCGTGGCGCGGCCCGGGAACATTCGCATCACCCTGGCGGTCCAGGCCCGGCGAGTGGCGTCATTCGTGTGCCAGGCGACGAGCCACCAGTCGCGGGCTCCAGAGGCGAAGTCAGGCCCCCTGCAGGAGGCGCGGGGCCCTCCAGGGGCGCCGCCATCCTGCTAGACGGCAGCGCGGCGGCCTCCAAGATGCCAACACCGGCACCCACGGCGCGCTCTTCTCAGGTTGTGAGTGACGAGCAGCGCCGTCCTGCTGGAGACCTTGGGCGCCGTCTTGGGAAGAGTCCCATGTGCCCTTCACATGATGAGGAAGGCCAGCATGCGTGCCGAGGTGCTGACAGGGATGGTGAACGGCTGCGGGGCCGTGACCCGGCTCCTTCTAACGCGGTTAGAAGTTGAGGCGCATTGCGGTCCACCCAGCTTTCGCCTCCACCCACGCCAGCAGAAGCCCTAGCGTGCGCAGCTGCTCCTCGATTTCCCTCCCACCACGGAGAAGCTCGACAAAAGGAGGGCCACCGTCCGGAGCCTCATCGGCATCACCAACAACGACGAGTTGCGAACGGTGGGACCCGTAGGCCGTCGCTCCGTCGGGCCACCGCACGCCAGCGGAGGCCGGGACGGAGGCGATGCGGCCACGGTGCACTCTCCTCCTCCATCCCAACCACCGCGGGTGTCAGTCCGTCGCGACGACGCTCGTGATGATATCTCCATAGCGTCGTCTGACCCACAAACCTACCGCGACCGACGCCAGGTTCTTTGGGAGCGAATTCATGAAGACGCTTGAACTACCATCGAGCACCGGCGCGAGCACGCCACCAGTCAGACAGGCGGGCGGGGCCCACTACGGACCACCCAGCATCGGGAGGCTACGGTGGCCTACCCTATGAGGTAGGTTGTCCGGCCTTCACCCGCGAGCTGCGGCAGTTCCAGTGGCCCTCCCACCGCACGTTCAAACCCGACGTTGGCGAAAAGTACAATGACAAGACTCACCCGTCGGAGTTCCTTAGCATCTACACCATCGCGATGCAAGCTGCTAGGGACCGCGATGACAAGGCGCATGCCAATTACTTTTTGTTGGCACTTAAGCCCAATGTTATGTCATGGTTGATGCACTTGCCGGTAGACTCCATTTCTTCTTGGGCGGATCTGTGTCATGAGTTTGTTGGCACCTTTACCGGAGGCCACCAAGCTCATGGTCAGGCAAGTGATCTGCATATCATCCCCCAGAAGGAAGGAGAAAACTTGCGCAAGTACATCCAAAGGTTTAGCCAAGTGCAGTACAACATCCCCGATGTTCATCCTGTCGCCGTGATCAGTGCATTCCATCAGAATGTGCGCAATCGTAAGATGCATGAAGAGCTGGCAATGAACAAGGTCATGGATGTGGCCGAACTTTATGTTCTGGCTGATCGATGCGCTCGCATTGAAGAGGGAAGGAAGTACCCCGGTGAAGACGCCGGCGCGGAAACCGACTCCATGCATGATATCGCCGCCCCGTCGAAGAAGGGTCGGCGCCGTAACAGGAAGTGCAGTGGCAAGATCGTGCTTGCCGTCGAGGGATCCGATGACACCGGCGCCACCAAGAAGCCCAAGGCAAGTGACCCCGGCAAGGAGGTTGCCAGGTGTGCCGCTTGCCAGGCCGTGGCGGCTGCCGACAAGCCAGGGGCTCCAACAAGCAGTATTGCAAGATCCACCGCACCAAAGGTCATGATCTCCAGAACTGCCGACAAGTAGAGCTGCTCGCTGAGAAGCAGAAAGCCGAGTATGAGAGGCGGGACAAGGAGAAGGGTCAAGAGGGTGCCGAAGGATCCGTCAAGAAGCGTGGCGGCCAAGGAGGCCGCCGTAGCAAAGATAATCAGCAAGAGAGGCCCGCTCGGGGCCATGAAAAGAAGCGGGAAGATGATGATCATGACGAGGGCGATGAGTCCGGCGACCACGAGTTCCAGAAAGCCACAGAAGCCATGTGCGTCGATGGTGGCACCTCGCTGCATACATCCCATCGCCAGCTCAAGCTGTGGGCGCGTGAGATCACAGCGGTGGAGCCCTCGGTCGATGCACGGAAGCCGCTGAGGTGGTCCGGCACGCCTATCATCTTTGACACCGAGGACCACCCTGACTGCACTACTGCGGTCGGGTGCTTGCCATTGTTGGTCTCACCAACAATCCGCAACCTTAAGGTGACGAAGATGCTGGTTGACGGCGGGGCCGGTCTGAACTTGATCTCTCCCGTTGTGATCATGAGGCCACAAATCCCTGATGGAGACCTCGAGGAGACGGGCACGTTCCAAGGGGTCAACCCGGGGAGGAGCCAGCCGAAGGGAAAGGTCACGCTGCCCGTGGCGTTCGGAGGTGAGCTAAACCATAGGAAGGAGAGGATTGTCTTTGATGTAGCTGAGATCCCCTTGCCCTACAACGGGATCCTCGGCTACCCGGTGCTAGCCAAATTCATGGCGGCTTCACATTACGCCTACAACATGTTGAAGATGCACGGGACGATGAACATCATCACTGTCCCCTCCGACAAGAAAGATGCGTTGATTTGCGCCGACCAACTCTACCGGGAAGCAGTTGCGACAGCTGCCGCCAAGGCACCTGCTCCCGCTGACGAAGCCCCGGGAGGGAAGAAGACCGGCGATACCCCTGCACCTACTCCGGCAAGCGCACCTCTTCGGGGTGTTGCGCTCTCGTTGAGGAAGTGCCAGAGAGCTCCGCCGGCAAGAGCAAGAAGTCCAGAGCTGCACCACCAGAGACTAAGAAGGTGCCCGTCAAGGAGGACGGCACAGGGGGAGTTTTCACCATAAGCTCCACCCTCGACAGCAAATAGGAAATCGAGCTCGTCACTTTCCTGTGGGCAAATGTCGATGTGTTTGCATGGAAAGCTTCCGACATCCCCGGCGTTCCTAGGGAAGTGATTGAGCACCATCTTGTTGTCTGTCCTCATGCGCGACCCGTCAAGCAGAAGGTCAGGAAGCAAGCTCTGGAGAGGCAGGAGTTCATAATAGAGGAGATCAGAAAACTAGAGGCGGCAGGCTTGGTAAGAGGAGTACTCCATCCGACGTGGTTGGACAATCCGGCAGTGGTGCGCAAGGCAAACGGGAAGTGGAGACTGTGTATTGATTACACGGACATTAATAAGGCTTGTCCAAAGGATCCCTTCCCGTTACCGTGCATTGATCAGATTGTTGACTCCACGGCTGGGTGTGACCTGTTATCATTCCTCGACGCCTACTCGGGATACCACCAGATCTTCATGACGAAAGAGGACGAGGAGAAGATAGCATTCATCACCCCATGTGGTACATATTTCTTTTTACGGATGTCTTTCAGGTTGAAGAGTGCTGGCTCACCTTTGCATGAGCGGTCCAAATTGGTTTTAAGCCCCAGCTACATAGAAATATGGAAGCTTATATGGATGACATAGTGGTCAAAACCAAGGACAAAGAAACCCTTGTGCAAGATCTGGAGGAAACATTTGCAAACCTATGCAAGATCAACCTCAAATTGAACCCTGAGATGTGTGTCTTGGTGTCCCGTCTGGCAAGCTTCTCGGGTTCTTTGTGTCCCAGCGCAGGATTGAAGCAAACCGAGATAAGATCAAGGCCATCGAGCAGATTGAGGCACCCAAACGGATCAAGGACGTGTGTTGGCTCACTAGCTGCGTTGCTGCCATGAGCCGATTCATCTCCAAGTCCGCGGAGCGTGTGTCGGTGTCAAAACCGGCGGATCTCGGGTAGGGGGTCCCGATTTGTGCGTCTAACGCTAATGGTAACAGGAGGCAAGGGACACGATGTTTTACCCAGGTTCGGGCCCTCTCGATCGAGGTAAAACCCTACTTCATGCTTGATTGATCTTGATGATATGAGTATTACAAGAGTTGATCTACCACGAGATTGTAGAGGCTAAACCCTAGAAGCTAGCCTATAATGGTTATGATTGTTCCTCTACAGACCAAACTCTCCGGTTTATATAGACACCGGAGGGGGCTAGGGTTTACACAGAGTCGGTTACAAAGAAGGAGATCCAATATCCGGACCGCCCAGCTTGTCTTCCACGCAAAGGAGAGTCCCATACGGACATGGGACGAAGTCTTTAGTCTTGTATCTTCACAGTCCAATAGTCCGGCCAAAGTATATAGTCCGGCCGGATACCCCCTAATCCATGACTCCCACAGTAGCCCCTGAACCAGGCTTCAATGACGATGAGTCCGGCACGTAGATTGTCTTCGGCATTGCAAGGCGGGTTCCATCTCCGAATACTCCAAAGTAATTACCGAACACTTAAATCGTGTCCGGATCTGCAAGACGATTTTCACATGCCATCATGGAGAGAACGATATCCCACAAATCTAATCTGCTGACACCTTTAGACAACATGACATAGCACCATGGTTGAGTCATTATTCAACCATCTTTCCACAACCAACCACCACACATATTGCGAGGCGGTTTCCTGGGCACGTCTCGTCAAAGCAGAGATCATGTTCCCCTTATCGCAAAGCTTTCATTAACACGGGCACGGGCAGCCCAATCGCACCGCCAATAGCGGCGAGTGGGGAACGAGCGGGCTCCACCAGGCAAGTAGGGAGGCGCAAAAAGTTTTTATTGCCTCTAAAAAGAGATAAGGCCTCTTCTTCCTTACCCACGCCTTCCCCTTCCGCTCGTCCATTCCCCTTCGCTCGAGCCCTAGCACCCAAACAGTCATCTCCTCCACCGAAAAAAAGGTTCTCCGAAGATGTATGGATCCGGAGCAGGAGGCAAATGGATGGCCTCTACCGTCCGGGAGAAGGATATCAAAAAGCTTTGAGAGGCCGGGTATCTGGCCAAGAAAATTGGCCATCGTCTTCCAATAGCGGGATAGATCGTCCCCAATCCAGAGCCCCACGAGAGGGTCGTGTTTCTTCCTCATTTTGTCCGCGGTCTTGGGTTTCCCCTCCACCCATTTGTTCGCGGCATCATGTATTATTACGGGATTGATTTTCATGATCTGTCACCTAACTCTTTCCTCAATATCTCGACGTTTATCGTAGTGTGTGAGGCCTTCCTCCACATTTCGCCCCACTTCAGCTTATGGCTGAAGATCTTCAATGTGAAGCCCAAGCTGGTTAACGGCGAGCACGCTGAGTGCGCCAGCGCCATGGTGAGCAAGATGCCCAAGGTCACATGGCCGACGGGCACCTTCAATGATTCCGTCAAGGAGTGGCAGCAGCAATGGTTCTATATCACCGAGCCACGCGGTAAAAAGTGGGCCGCTGCTCCTGAATTCAGATCCGGAGCCCCGTTGTGGCTCTCGTCCTGGCCTAAGAAGGGCCTGAACTGGTCCTCATATGATGAGATGTCGGTGCTCCAAACACGCGTCAAGAGCATGGTGGACAAGGATGTCAAACTCATCAATGTAGTCCAGGTGATGTTAGTTCGCCTGGTTATCCCTTGCCAGCACTGAGCCTGCAATTTGTGGGAATACGACCCAGCCGAGCACCAGACCCTACGGGAGCTCTACGGCTCCTCACACAAGGACATCTGGAAAGTTCTCTTCAAGTCCGGTAAACCGTGGCCGGGCTCCACCAAGGACCGCGGGTATCAACTGTCCCGCTCCGCAAGTCCGGTAAGTCATTGTTATGTTTAGCCGGCATATCCCGAGGGAGACGCTTTTATCATGCTTTCTATAATAATCCCAGGAATGGACGAAGGTGGGGCGGATACACTGTCCGGCCCCACTGCCGGAGGAACCGGCAGGAGCTCTTCTGAGGAAGATGCTGGTTCCAGCGCCTTACGAGGCGCCGAAGAAAGAGGCCTCCATGAAGGCCAAGGAGACCCGGAGCGGCCTCCGTCGCCGCGACGCTTCGGACACAAAATCCGAAGACTCCAGCGCCCATCCCTTCTCCGAAGACGAAGAGGAGGAGGAAGAAGACGAGTCCTCCACGGGGGAGGGAAGAAAAGGACGGCTTCCTCATCCCTGGAGGCCGAATCGCCAAAAAGGGGGAAAAGTTCCCTCCCGGAGGTGTCCACCACAGCTGCTAATAGCAGCCTGGAGTGGGATCCCAGGGCCCAGCCCCTGGTAAAGTCGTGAGTACACGAAATCCGAACGCACCTACGTGCCCAGGGTTATTAGGGTGTAGTATTTTAACTGTCGCCATACTTTGTGCATCCCGGCGAGGTCCCACGCCGGACAGTCCTCATCGAAGGATTTGCTGAGCTCAGATGCCCTGGAGAGCGAGATGCCTCCAGAGGCCCCTTCCCGAAGCCTAGGCGCGACACAGAGGTGTCGTCTCAGTGGGACCCGGACCAGGGAGGGCATATCTCTGGGGCCATTTACACGGGAGCAGCGGTTCCCATGTCCTTCGATGGCAGGGGCGATCTTAGATTCGGCCCGCGGTCGGATACGGTCCTGGAGACCTTTAAAGCTCCAGGATCAGGCGAGGAGCCCCCCTTGACGGAGGAAGGCAAGCCCGCTCCGCCAGCAACCTCTGTCTAAGCAGAGTTGCCGGGCGGCCTATCGACGGTGCTAAAGAGTGCGGCCATCGTCAATGAACATCGCGCCCTCATGGGTGCGGTGATTGAAAAGATTCAGTCCGCTGAGAGCGGACTGAATGAATCCTGCCTTAGCCTTATAAAAGGATTTGAGGTATGTTTTTAGAAACCTTTGAAGATTGTCATAGTATGAGTAGTAGCACTTGATGCACTGTCCGGTGAAAGAGAGAGAGCCGGACAGGGGATCAAATTTCCGCTTCACAGGAGACTCAGTTAATGACATATATCCCTTTGTTTGAAAACAGGCGTCTGTAGCGATGACCGCCTCTCATAATGCGGAGGTGTCCGGACTAAAGCAGAGTTTGGAACGGGCCGAAGAAGAACTTGCCCGCGTGAAGAAGCAGTTGGAGGACAAGCAATGTATGTCGAGACCTTTTGCTAAGTTGAGCACGAATGAGTAGTTGTGCCTAATGAAAATATTTGTATTGTATGCTTTAGGAGCGAGTGCCGAAATTGAGGCATTGAAGAAGGTTGTGGCCGAAGCCGACAAGAAGGCCGCCGCAGAGCAGGCTCTTCGCGAGAAGCACGAGGCCAGGGTCATTGAAGCTGAGTGAGAGCTCCAGGAGGCCGCGAAGAAAAGCGAGACCTTGGAGAGGAGTCTAGCAGGGAAAGAGTCCGAACTCGCCCAAGCTCTCCAAGCCGCAGATGATGCTCGGGAAGAAGCCCGAGGTGCTCTGAAGGACATTTAGGAGGCACAGAGGGTTGCGGCTGGTAAGGCTTTCTGTACTCAAAGCATTTTTACATAGTAATGGGAGGAACTCTAAGCAACAAACTGAATTCTTGTTTCTCCAGGGGCGTTTGCGGACCTGCCGTGTAGCATATCTGATGCTGCCCAATTCTACCGGGCGGAGGAGAAGAAGTCCACGGAGAAGCATTTCTGGTCGCAGTATTTGGTGCCGAATTATCCGGTGCCCTTTATCGATCAGCTGAAGCAGCTGGTCAAACTGCACAAGGCGGCCGAACTAGCCACGAAGGACTTAGTTGTCCGGCTATGGCCCCCTGAGTCAATTCCAAGCAGTTACTTCGGACTCGTGAAGCGGATTGTTGGTGCTTGCCCTTGGCTCGAAGTCATTAAGCGATCGGTCTGTATAGAGGGAGCACACATGGCGTTTGCCCGTGCGAAGGTGCACTGGGGGAAGCTTGATGCTGAAAAGCTGATGACTAAGGGACCACCGGAGGGTAAGGAGCATCGCAAGCCTGAATTATACTATGAAGGTGTCATGAAAGGAGCCCGCCTTGTGGCGGAACAGTGTACCAAAGACACTATATTTCCCTGAAGGCAGTCATGCTGTCCTTTGTAATGCGGGATACTGGCACTGTTATTGTTTATTGCCTGTTATATGAACGTTTTTTCTTCCTGTGCGGCTGTTTAGTATATATAAATCGTGAGAGTTGGCTAGTCGTCGGCTTCTGCCCCCACGTAGAAAGTATGGGGGTGTTCGGGACATACCTGAACACTCTTTATCCCATTTTTGGGTCCTTGAAGGAGGTGTTCATCACCGCGAACTAGGCAATCATACTATAGGGCTTTATCACTCTCACTTAGCCATAGGAATTCGAGTATGGTAGGCGCAGCCCCTGGTGTTCGGAAGACCGTATGAGGGGCTCTAACGGCGCCTGATCGGAAGACCGATCCGTCGCACTTTTGCATTTCTTGTGGCATTATGCGGAATAAATCTTTAAAGATTTTACAACCTCTCAAACGGCTGATCAGCTCTCGTTGTATCATGACAGTCAGTTTTCGGCTTTCTCTACTGAGGTGCTCGTCCAGAAGAACCAGGACATAATCGCAGTAGTTCTCCCAGCGCTACCTTAGCCGATGGAGCGGAACGTAAGGTACCAAAACATGGGAGCCGGGCAAACCCACTAATGACCCAAGACATGATTCGGAGCTGATGCATATAGTGTTATAAGTTCGGAGTGCCGAGCGACCGAGAAGGTGGCCGGACTTTGTTGCCATATTATGAGTACTGTGAAGCCCCTGGCATAGTGGGGCATGACACTATGTGCGGGTACCGTTATGACGGAAAAAAAGCGTCAATAAGGTACGCCGGCCGGTAAGTGTTATTTAAGTCTACGTACTGTAGTAGAGTGACATGTCTATGCGTATGAGTACGGTTTATGCTTATGAAAAGAGGTGTGCTAGCGGAACCTGTCGTGGCCGGACTGGAGGAGGCTATGTGCGGATCCGAAGTGTATCCGGACTGTGTCCTTGGGGGGTACATATGTGTTCCCGCCTTGTGTGCCCGAGCTGATTCCATGTCGCCAGTCCTGTTCTGCGCAAAAGTCAGTCTGTAAAGACAAATGCTTAGAGGCAGTTGCATGTCATATGGTGGTTGAACCGCGGGTGCCTGATCGGGGCCTGGTCGAGCCAGGCTATCATGCCGTAAAGTAGCTCGGACTCCTCAATTGGTGTCCGGGTGGTTGGCTGCCGAATCGAAGTTCGATAAACAGGCACAACTCGCTATATCAGCGGCGGTATAATTTCCACTCTTAGGGTGGAGTGCGGCCTTGCCCATAATTGTGACCATGTCACGTGGATTTGGCCTAATGTTGTACCGCATTGAGTCTAGCCAACGCGGTTTGTCCCAATGGTATATGGTAGTTACTGTATAAGGGGACAATGTCGAAGACTTATTCTTCGGCATGGTATTTGTTTGGTGATCCGAAGACAACCTCCAGGGTGGTGGGCCTGTAAAACTTGGCCTTTGTACCTGGCACGACATCTTTTAGAAGATGTTATTAATGGGTTTGGTCCTCGAGCGGTCAATACCTGTTTGGCAAATTTTGTCCTGGCACAGTGAGTTTGGGCTGTTGTTTATGCCCATAGGGGCTCGTGTGAGATGGAACCCACAAACTATTGGGTCGATGGTAAGTGCGATTAAATTGCTATGGTTGATATTGTCCGGACTGTCTATGTGATCGGAGATGATCAGCCATATTTTTGTACTGCGGAGGTTCTTCCTTTGACCTCGCCATGTTTGGTGGTCTGGACTTCTCATTGTTTGAGACCTCCTTTCATTGTTTCCGGCGCATGACCGACCGCTTTGTTTTGAGGATCTGGCATTCTCTATTGGTATGCTTGGCCGCCATTCTAGGGGTACCATGAATTTGACATGGTTGGTCTAGTATGTTGCCCGGGCCGGATGGGCCTGAGCTATTCTTTTTCCGCTAACCAGACTGGGGACCGTGGAATTCGGCACCAACTCCCTTGTCTTGGTCGTCATCATTAGTTTTGTGACGCTTATGTCTGTTGCGTCGAGGTTTATGGATGCTGCCTCGTGTTTCCTGCGTATTGCACTGGACCGTGGTGTATTGGCGTCGGGGTGTGGGCTTTAGGACCTCCTTCTTAGGTTGAGGTAGTGAATTGTGCTTTGTGTACCCTTTGGCGGGGCGGTCGAGTCCGTATTCCTCGGTTGCCAGGACCTTGGTCCATCTGTCTGTGAGCAAATCTTGGTCAGCTTTGAGCTGCTGTTGCTTCTTTTTCAGGCTTTTCGCCGTGGTCATAAGCCGTCACTTAAAGCGAACTTGCCCTGCGGGATCCTCAGGCACTATAGGATTTAAAGAAATACCTCTCCTCTACCCCAGTGTTGGTTGTGCCCAGACCACAAGAACCGTTGTTGCTTTATCTAGCGGTAACAAATTAGGTGGTTAGCGCCGCACTAGTGGCGCAGAGAGAGGTCGACGAGAAGGCAGCAGCAGCGGCAGAGTCAACAGATGGCAAGCCGGAACCCTCTCCAGCAGGGCTCGATCCCGGCAAGACTGAGTCCCCGGCAGAGGCTGACACTAGTGCAATAGGGCCCATGCGACCGGGTGAAGAGGCGCAGAAGAAGAAAATGGTACAACACCCAGTTTACTTCGTCAGCTCCCTCTTGCAGGGGGCTAGGTCGAGGTACTCAGGTGTGCAAAAGCTGCTCTTCGGCCTCCTTATGGCTTCGAGGAAGCTGCGCCATTACTTCCAAGTGCACGAGATCACGGTGGTCACCTGCCTCCCATTGCAACGGATACTGCATAACCCAGATGCAACGGGGAGGATCATGGAATGGGCCCTGGAGCTGTCAAGTTTCGGTTTGAAGTTATAAAGTACCTTGACGATTCAGAGCAGAGTCTTGGTGGAGTTTGTTGCAAAATGGACCTCAATGCCCGATGAAGAGGTGCAGGAGACCACTCTCCCCGGCAAGGAAACGAGCTGCAACTGGATCATGTACTTTGATGGTGCCTACCCGCTGCAAGGCGCCGGTGCTGGTGTGATGCTTGTCGCGCCCACCGGAGAGCACCTCAAGTATGTCATCCAGATGCACTTCCCCCGGGAGATGTCAACCAATAACACCGCCGAGTACGAGGGTTTGCTTGCCGGTCTCAGGATCGTGGCAGAACTCGGAGTTAAAAAGCTCATCGTCAGGGGTGACTCACAGCTCGTCGTCAGGCAAATCAACAAAGATTATCAAAGAACGTTGATGGAAGCTTACGTAGATGAGGTAAGGAAACTGGAGGAGCGCTTTGACGGTATACAAGCGGAGCATGTCCCTCGGACGGAGAACGACATCGCTGACTACCTGTCAAAGCGCGCTGGCCTCAAGCTACATGTGGAATCAGGTACTTTTGTGCTTCAGTTAACTCAACCACCCGTTGAGCCGTCAACCGGACAGAGTAAACGGAGGAAGCTAGGCTCTGGCAAGTACTTCCTCACCAAGCTCCTCGGAGCCACCGGCGAAGATGTTGCCGTGGATGCCGATCCTGCCGCAAGGCAACCGACTCCGGCAGGACCTCAGGTCATGGCCGTAGAGATGGCCACTCCCATGGCAGAAGAGATGCCTTTGGTCCTAGTCATTGAGACACAGGCTCCGGCATGGGCACATCACACCGTCCATTTCCTCCAAAAAGGAGAGCTTCCTGAGGAGTAGGAAGAGGCAGAAAGAGTACCCCACCGGTCTGCTCTGTACCAATTCGTTGATAATGTATTGTACAGAAAAAGACCGAATGGGGTGAAATTAAAGTGCATCTCCCGGGAGTAAGGACTAAAGCTGTTGGCGGAGATACACGGAGACATATGTGGCTCCCACATAGGGTCGAGGGCCCTTGCCGGCAAGGCTTTCCGGCAAGGCTTCTTCTGGCCCACCTCCCTCTAGGATGCGACGACACTAGTAACCAAGTGTGAAGCGTGCCAGTTCCATTCAAAGAAGCTTCATCAACCAGCTCAAGCCCTTCAAACTATCCCTCTCTCCTGGCCCTTCTCGGTCTGGGGGCTCAACATATTGGTCCCCTTCCCCCGTGCTGTCAGGGGCTT
Organism: Triticum aestivum; assembly: GCF_018294505.1. NCBI lineage: Eukaryota > Viridiplantae > Streptophyta > Magnoliopsida > Poales > Poaceae > Triticum > Triticum aestivum. Next base: position 389,468,976 of record NC_057810.1, on the reverse strand, counting down.
TGGGTACTTGTACATCGCAATCGACAAGTTCACAAAGTGGCCAGAGGTGGAAGCAGTGAGGAAGGTGACAGCGCAGTCAGCCATCAAGTTCTTCAAGGGACTAGTGTGCCGTTTTGGGGTGCGCAACAGGATCATCACCGACAACGGCACAAAGTTCACAAGCCATGCCTTCATGCAAAACATTGAGGACCTCGGCAGCAGGGTCTGTTTTGCTTCCGTGGCACATCCACGGAGCAACGGCCAAGCGGAGAGAGCAAATGCTGAAGTTCTACAAGGCTTAAGAACGAAGACTTTTGACAGGTTGCGCAAGAGTGGAAGGCGCTGGATTGATGAGTTGCCGACGGTTCTTTGGTTGATCAGAACGACACCAAATCTAGCCACCAGCCAGGCACCCTTTGCCCTGGTTTATGGGGCAGAAGCAGTTCTCCCCACAGAACTCGTATATGGGTCACCTCGAGTGCTCGCTTATGATGAGCTTGAGCAAGAGCAATTGCGGCAAGATGACGCGACGCTCCTTGAGGAAGATCGTCTCCGGGCGGCTGTGAGAGCAGCACGCTACCAGCAAGCCTTGCGCCGCTACCATAGCCGCAAGGTTCATGCCCAGAGCTTTTAGGAAGGCGACCTTGTTCTTCGGCATGTTCAGTCGGCCAAGAATTCCAACAAGTTGACGCCAAAGTGGGAAGGCCCTTATCGGGTAACATGAGTCACCAGGCCCGGCGCAGTCCGGCTGGAGACCGAAGATGTCGCTCCAGTGAGCAACTCCCGGAACATCGAGCATCCCCGCAAGTTTTACGCATAAGGCGTGGCTGCCGGGCCTCGCGGCAAGGCCCCCTTTTGTACAAGCCTTGCTGGCAAGGCATGTAACCCTTTGTACAAAGCCAGGCGCAGACCCTGAGCATAAATAAACGAAGCGCTGGCGCCCTAAGTTATAGCATGCATGCTAGGTTGAGTCTCTTCTTTGGTTAGGGTTGATAGTGCTTAGCAGCGGCTAACCCCTAGCTTAGAGGTCGAGTGCGCGTCTCTCTGTTCTTCTCTATCTTCTTTGATTCGCAGGGCATATAAGTATTCTTGCCGAGCTATTTTGGGAGAAGGGGGACGGACCGGTGTCCGGGCCCCGGCAAGCCAAAGTTGCCGGGGGCTGCAAGGACAAGGACCCATCCGCGGCAAGACAAGGTCGCCGGGGGCTGCAGATCCAGATAAGTTCTCTACCCTCTATCATGCATTTCGTTATGGACTGGGATACGTGAAACCTCATTTTATCTGTAAGCTATCGTGCTCCCCTTTTCGGCACCCAAGGATTATCCCCTGGGTCTGAATTTGGTCGTAGTCGCGGCAGCAAAGAAGAGGAACAAGGAGCCTAAGCCCACCTCATCCCTTCCTCCGCCAAGGGCGTGAGAAAGGTCGAGCAAAGTGGGGAGACGGCAAGGCCTGTTGCCGGGCGAAAAACGTTTGTCTTAAAAAGATAACAAGGATTAACTCCTTGTCATGGGTTCCACCCATGAACGAAAAACCCGGCAAACATCCCTTTTCAGTAAAAACATCCCGTACAGGTACAGTTCATACAAAATGAAAAACATGAGCGAGGGGATTACAAGTTCTAAAGTTAACAAAGGCCCGAAGGCTTACAAGACTAAAAAGAGATAAGATGTCCGTAATCCCTTTCTTGTCCCTCTCCTCAGGAAATGAAACAAGAGAGCAGAAGGGCAAAAGGGACGCCTAGGCAAGCTACGGGTGGCAGAAGACACCAAGGAAACATCTTGATGGTTGTCCAAAGGCTGGATGGTGATGGCGGCGCCGGAGGAAGAGCACGAAGACGAGGTGGCAGGACGTCAATACGCGACGAAGGCGTCGGTGCCCGCGTACTCTGACTTGACGGCCTAGCCGCCCACCCTATTCCTCTTTCGCAGCCTCCCAACGCCAACCGCCCAAGGAGACGACCCCGAGAAGTTCAAGGAGTTGGCGACACAGATGATGGGGTCACCGATGCCGCCCAGATTGGCGCCCGACGCCTAGTCGGACCCGTCATCCTGCCGCCTGCTGCCCTCATCGTCGCTGCCGTTGTCTTCCTCGCCACTCTCGCTCGTGGAGGAATCTTCATCGTTGGAAGATCTCTCCACGCAGCACCTCACGCGAGTCCCGAAGTGCCCGAAGATCTTGATAGAGAGGAGGCCACCCTCCATTAGATTGAAATGGAGAGTGAGCCCCTCCGTCAAGCTGTGGATGCGAGCAAAGGTCTTCCACCCCCGGCGGAGATACATGACGTGAGGGGCGGGGAACTCGACGTCAGCCCATGTGCTGCTGTTCCCGCAACCCCTCATATGTAGCCGCAACGCCTGCGGCGGATCCAGCTCCATCTCCCGCGCAAATGGAGTCGGGAGGTGAAGACGACGACGCGGTGGCTGGCGCAGGCTGACAAAGAACTCGCAAGTGTTGTCCCCGACGTGGCCCTCCACCGAAGGAGGGGCCGCTGGCGGAGGCGAGGCTGATCTGCCACCCCGTCCTCCTCTCCCTCGAGTGCCATGACGGCCTCGACCTCGCCCCCTCCCCCTCCCTCTCACGGCCAGCTCCACCGCTACGAGCTCTTGGGGAGGGGTGATGCGTTGTCGAGCCGAGACCCTCGCCACCACTGATGAAGCGTCGCCATGCCCCCTCGCCATGGCAGAAGAAAGGAGGAAGAGGGAATGGGGAGAGGCAGATGGCGAAGGATTGAGAGGCGCCCCCCCCCCCCCGCTCCCCTCTTTATAAAGGGGCGGGGACGAGGCTCAGCCGCCCCCTCTCGGCCAATCCGTTGAAATGACAGCAAGCGGGGCCGTCGACCGCCCTTCCCGCTCCATTGAGAGGCGCGTGGGAATCGACCCACGCATGCGACGAGTTCCAACATCCCGCGCGCCTGTCATTCGCTCTGCATCGTGCATGCAGCGAACATGGCGCAAGGGATAGGCGCAGTGGGACGCGTGGAGCAATGGTTCCCAAGTGAGGGCAGTAAATGAGCAGTGGCCCTCCGGTCTCGAAGAGACATGCAAGCCGCCTCTTTACTGTCCACCACAGGATGACGCCAGCATGCTTGTGTCACGCACGCGCGCATGACCCCCATGTCGCGCATTCAACGCAGGTCGTGGGGAAGCGTAGCAGGCGGGGCAGTTACCATGGTAAAATCCACCCCGCCTGCCCGCGCACCGTTCTGGGCCTGGCCCAACAACGTGTCATGCTTATGTTTGCCCAGGCCCGAGGGCTCCTATCGGTGTACAAAAGTAGGGGTTCTCCTTTTGACCCCTTTACTTGTGCACGGGCAGTCAGAGCCATGCGCCGCGTCCACGCATAGCAGGGCAAAGGAAGGAAGCCGGAGAGAAGCCGAAGGCTTGAGACGAACAGGGCAACATCAAGGACCAAGGCCACAAAGTGCAGATGGGCGAAGCAGGTTTCCCCGGCAAGACCCTTGCTGGGGGCAGCCTCCACAGCCCCGGCGAGCCCCTTGCCGGGGCAGATCGCCCACACCAGCGAAGCGGGCCACCCTCGAGCCATGGCCTCCAACGCCAACAACCACGTTGGGCCAGGGGCTCAGGAGGCACCTCCATGGTGGCATGCAGATCTTTGTGAAGACATAGAATGCTCAAGATCAGATGAGGATTGGAAAGTAACACTCCCTGCCAAGATCCCTATCAAAGAAATCCACAAGACACCCGGCAAGGTCCTTGCCGGGGACGCCAGCGCGCCACGGGAAGACCCTTGCCGGGCCACATGACAAGACCCTTGCCAGAGGCGACAGCAGGGCCACTGCCAGGTCCGCACCAACCAACTCCCCCCGCCGTTCGCACGCAGCTGCCGGCCTAACCAGCTGGGCAGGCACCTGCGTGTCAACACGCAGCTTCCAGGCCAACTCAGCATGCACCTGCGTGGCGGCATGCAGATCTTCGTGGAGGCTCCACCACCGTGCCACCTCAGCTGCTTGCCCGCCTACATGGCACCGCATGCATCACTGGCCAGGGCACGTGTCGGAGCGAGGAGGAGCGGCGACGGACGGGACGGGCCTCGCTCCCGTCCCCGATAAAGTGAGGGACACCTAGGCCATGCATTAAATGCATCTTGTCTGGTAATACGGGCAATAAGCTCACAACATTGTAGGCATTTCCACCACCTGCGTGCCCCTGTGGCAACCCCTTCACCTATAAAAGGAGGCCCGTGGCATACAGGGAAGGGATTCGGCTCTTTCGAACCACGCAACACCCGTAGCTAGTTCAAGAGATCAAGAACCCTCAATACATCCACCAAGCAGGACTAGGGTTTTACGCATCCTTGCGGCCCGAACCTGGGTAAACGATCCCCGTCTCAATTACTAACCATGCTCTTCTCACAACCCCGCGCCCCGCAACCGTAGTAGGGATTCTTGTGATCCCATAGGTGTTGTTTCCCACCGACAATTTCCCCTCGAAGACTAGTGAAGACGGCGTTTCTCTATGTTTCTTTTTGATAGATTTGAGTTGTAGGAAAGCCATACTATTAAGAGGGGGTCCGCTTTGGAAAGGTTAGGGTGGAATCATCACATACACGTATGTTCCTTTGCACCACCTTTCCTTTGTATCTTTGGAGCACCAACCGTCTATCCGTGTCTTTGCAAAATGAAGGACTCCTGGTGTTATTGAGATGTGGCATGCAGTAGTACCGCTCAACGGAGCAGTAGTACCACTGAGGCCCACAGTAGTACCGGCCGGTCAAGCGGTAGTACCGCAGGTCCTTGCGGTAGTACCACTCCCCGAGCGCGGTAGTACCATGGCCCATGGCCCAGCACAGCAACACGAGCGGAAGTAGGGGCGGATGTAATTTTTTACATCTGCGCCCTACGTGGTACTACTGCTCCATGTATGCGGTAGTACCTTGTCAGATTTTTGCACAGATCGAAACACAACGGAAGTAGCCACGAATGTATTTTTTTCTTCCATGCCTTCCCAGCCTAGACCAACCCTGCCTTGCGGTAGTACCGCAAGGGCGAGCGGTAATACCGCTCTGGCGGTTCTACCGCTCCTACCGCGGTGCCTCGCGGTAGTACCGCATGCCCTTGCGGTAGTATCGCATGTCTGGTGCGGTAGTATCGCATGTCGCGGGCCGGATAAGTGGATAACGGTTGGATTTGTCCCTTCACTATGAAAGAGGAGTCTTCTTCTCCGAGTTGACTACCTCTTCCATCCCTAAGCTCCATTGTTGTTCTAAGCTCCATTTTCACCCGATCTCTCTCCGTAGCCAATCAAACTTGTTGATTCTCTAGGGATTGGTTGAGAAGGCCTCGATCTACACTTCCACCAAGAGAAATTTGATTCCCCCCACTAATCCCTTGCAGATCTTGTTACACTTGGGTGTTTGAGCACCCTAGACGGTTGAGGTCGCCGCGGAGCCATAGTCCATTGTGGTGAAGCTTCGTGGTGTCGTTGGGAGCCTCCAATTAAGTTGTGGAGTTTGCCCCAACCTTGTTTGTAAAGGTTCGGTCGCCGCCTCCAAGGGCACCAATAGTGGAATCACGGCATCTCGCATTGTGTGAGGGCGTGAGGAGAATACGGTGGCCCTAATGGCTTTTTGGGGAGCATTGTGCCTCCACACTGCTCCAACGGAGACGTACTTCCCCTCAAAGGGAAGGAACTTCGGTCACACATCCTCGTCTCCATCAGTTCCACTTTTGGTTATCTCTCACCTTTACTTGTGCAAGCTATATTGTATTATATCCCTTGCTTGCTTGTGTGCTTGTTGTTGTTGCATCATATAGGTTGCTCACCTAGTTGCATATCTAGACAACCTACTTTGATGCAAAGTTTAATTTGGTAAAGAAAAGCTAAAAATTGTTAGTTGCCTATTCACCCCCCCTCTAGTCAACTATATCGACCCTTTCAATTGGTATTAGAGCATCGTCTCTTTATTAAGGACTTTACCGTCCGAAGAGTATGGTTGACACCGTAGACGGTGAGGAGGAGCACCCTGGTGTGAATCCTTCTTCGTCTACGGCCAATGGGGGATCCCCGGTCTCACGTGAGTAATTCAATGCGGCTTTGGAAACATTAAAAACCTCCATGACGACCGAGGTCAAAGGCATGTTCAAAGAGTTTCTTGATGGTCTTAAGTTATCCACCTCACCATTGGAAGTGGTCGCTCCCACTAACAAGGTGGTGGATGCTAACTCCGATAAGGGGGAAGCATCTAGTGATAAAGTTCCTTTGCCTAGTAGTAGAAGTGGAAATGGCATCTTTGCCCATGTTGAACCACCTCTCACTTATGGAGGACCGGTTCCCTCCACTCATTTGAATCATGTTGGTCCTCCTACTAAGTTTGTGAAAAATGAGGATTTTGCCTCTTGGGTCTATTGCTTTAAACATCATTTGAATCATAGTAACACTAATCTTTGGAGAATTATTGAGCAAGGTTTCTACCCGCATGACCCAAGCAACTTCACCCCGAGAGAAGCCGCGGATAATCAATTCAACGAGTTTGCTCTCTTCATCATTCAAGATGCAATTCCACCCAAAGATATTGCTCATCTCCAACCCTTCAATGTGGCAAAGGAAGCTTGGGAACATGTTGTTTACATTTACAAAGGAAGCGCAAGCATTCAACACTCCAACTATGAAGTGGTGCAAGATGAAGCCGATGAGTTTGCGATGAATGGGATGAAGAACCTCGTGAGCTCTACCAGAGATTAACCATTCTCGCAGTCTCACTCTGAGATCATGGGAGCAAGGATATGGATGACAATTGGACCAAGCGCAAGTTTCTCAAGGCCATGATGCCCTACCACAAGGCCATGTCATCCGTCATCCGTCAAAGGCCGGACTTTCATACCTTGTCCTCAAGTGAAGTGTTGGATGAGTTTGTTGCTATGAGAATCTTGGACAAGACCGCCGACAATGCGGTGATGCGCTCTCAACGGGTGAAGAAACCCAACCTGGCCTTGAAGGCCAAGGCAAGTGTGGAAGAATAGGAAGAAGAGCAAGATGAGGAGAGTAACCCCGAAGATACAAAATATGATTACCATGAGCACATGGCTCTCGCTTCAAGGCAATTTTGGAGCAAGAAGAACTCAAGGCCTAACTTCAACAAGAACAACTCAAGTGGCATCAAGGGCAAGCAACGCATGAGGACATGCTACAACTGTGGCAATGTGAGCCACTTTGTTGCAGAGTGCCCTTACGAGAAGCGGGAAGGCAATGGTGGCAAGCTCATCCGAAAAGACAAAGCTAAGTCCTTCCCCACAAGAACAACTTCACCAAGAAGACTCCGACCAAAGGGTTGGTGGCACGAGAAGAATACAATGAGGATGATGATGATGAAGATGGTGAAGCAACGACCATGGCATCTGTTGCCGTTGCCACAACTCCATGGGTGTCCCTCTTTAATTCACCCAGCGAGAACATCACCGCCAAGTGCCTCATGGCCAAAGCCACCAACAAGGTAACCCCCAACATCAAAACTACCATAATTACTAATCCTTCCTTGACGGATTGCATTGATGAAAGTGAGGAGTCTAATGAGGAAGTGAGTGAGTTTGAGTCTTTCATGAGTAAGCTCAAGGGTAAATCCAAGAAGCACTTTATTGCTCTCTTGGAACAACTTGGTGAAGCCAATGACATGATTGAGGCTCATGAAGAAACCATCTCTAAGATGGAAGGACATAGTCGTGACTATGCCGATGTGATAACGGATCTCTCTAATGCGCTTGAGGAAGAGTGTGGTCATCGTTTGGCTCTTGAGGAGTCACACAATGATGATCATGCTAAATTAAAAAAAGATCTTGATCATGCTCTTGTTGTATCTCGTGTGCTCTATTCGGAGAAGGCTGAACTTGGGGTTGACCATGCTAGACTCAAGGAGGAGTTTGAGATACTTTACAAGGCTCACAAGGCCTTGAAGGGTGCTCATGCTAGCCTCAAGGAGTCTCATGATCAACTCCAGGTGAAGCTCACCAAGGAGAAAGCCACTTTTCCTCATATGGTCTTAATTGATAATGCAAATGCTACTAACCTGTGTTGTGAGCATGTGCATCTTGTGGAGGAGAATTCCAAGTTGAAGGATAAACTTGAGTGTCACATCCCTAGCTTCTGGTAATGCACTAGGCTAGACCTCTTGCTGCATCATGTCTAAATTCAAATGAAATTTGAATTGAGGAATTTTCAAAGCCTCAGAAACCTCTAAAAATAACCAACAATTAAATCTTCTCAAATGTGTCCAAGAAAATGTTCCTGATATCCTCTGGAAATATTGGCAAGAGGTAAAATCCAAACCAATAATTTTGGTGTCTCAGAAACATTTAATTCGGGCATTTGAATTAAAGCAATAATTATTTGAATTGGATTTATATCTACTATTAAATAAATATAGGTCCAATAATTCTGAAATATTTTGTGGAGCATTGTTTTAATTCTTTTAGCTCCTAAAAATATTGTCAGAAGCAAAATAAATTGAATTGGTTTCAAAACCAAATTCAAAACAAACCTGCAAAATAGAAAACTGAAATAATTAGAAAACAGAGAGAGAGAGGAAACTACCTGGCCACTTACCTGGCGCAGCCCACCTGGCAGCCCACTGGCCGGCCCAGCACTGTGCTGGCCCGTGCCAGCCACCTGCTTCCTCTCGCCAGGCAGGCAGAGAGGAGCGCGCCCGCGCACGCCGAGCTCGCCACGCAGCTCCCTGGCCGCCTGCCTCGCCTGGACAGCGTGGCGACGCCTCGAAGCCACTCCTCGGCACTGCCCCGACCCCTCCGACACCCCATTCTCCCCCTGGCTCTCTCCTTCGTCCTCTCCCGTTATGCCCGAGCGCAGCCGTCGCCGCCGCTTGCCGCTGCCGCGACCACCGCCGTCCCCTCGTCCCATGACCATGCCCAGCAGCTCCGAAATCGAGCACCCCATCCCCACGCCGAAGGAAACAACCCGGAGGGCTCTGCTTCGTCGCCATCGACCCGTCTTCAACCTCGGGACACCGGAGATCGTCATCGCCGTTCCGTCGCCTCTGAGCCGTCCCCGAGCGCGCTGAGCCTCCCTACGACATCACCGTGAGCCCCTGAGTTTTTCCCCTCACCTCCCCCTCTCGCTAGCTTCCTCTAGCCACCGCCCCACGAGCTCCCGAGGCCGCCGTCCGCCATGGCCGACCTCCTGCTCACCGCTGAGCTTACCACGCCCAGCTGTGCTATCCACCGTGCTCCCTGGGCCCCCTAGATGCGGCCTAGCTACCTGGTTCCCTCGAGGGCGAGCCATAGCCCTGCGCCCGTGCACCACCGAGCTCCGGCCACCACACTTGTCGCCATTGCCGTCGCTACGGGCCGCCATAGCCACTGCTGCTTGCACTGCTCGATGCGGACGAGCACGGGCAACGCGTAGATGCCCTCCGCCACGCTTTTGGTGGCCGGAGGAGCGATCCCGAAGCCCTCCGCCGTGCCTGTTGCCGCCGGCGTTGAGCCGCCGGCCTGTTTGGGCCATTTGACCGGGGTTTGACCTCCCCCTGTGTCACTGACATGCGGGACCAGCCCGCCTAATTAATCTAGGTTAGTTTAAGTTAAAACGCTAACTAACCCAGTTAGTTAGGTTAGTCACTGACACGGAGGACCCACTGGTCAGTTTGACCTGGGCTGCCCGTTGACTCGCTTACGTCATGCTGACGTAGTGCTGACGCAGTAAATTCTTTTCTGGATTTATTTTTATATAGGAAAATCCAGAAAATTGTATAAACTTCAATAAATCATAGAAAATTAACCGTAACTCCAAATTAAATAAATTATATATGAAAAATTATCAGAAAAATTCAAGGAATCCATCTGTACCATTTTCATGCATGTTAGAACAACTTATAGCTGCTGTTTAGCACAAATCAATTAAAGGGCATTTAAATAATCACATATGGAGTTTGAAGTTGAATCTTGGATTCAAACCAACTTCATTTAACCTGGTTTTAGTTGCATTAGCCCAAAACACATTCATTTTGCCATGTCATGATCATGCATCATATTGTGCATTGCATTGATTGTGTTCCTTTTTGTGTTGCCGGTATTTGTCCCCTCTCGATAGACGTGATACCGATGATGTGATCGTTGACACTGATGAAGACTCAATGCTATCTTCAGAAGTGCCAGGCAAGCAAAACCCCCTTGTTCATTCCGATAAAATCCCACTCTCTCGCTCCTGCTCTCTTTTACTGCATTAGGACAACAACGACATATTTGATACTTGCTGCGGTAGCTGAACCCCTTTATCCTTTGCATGACCTGTCATTGCCACAGTAAATAGATGAAACCCACTAGCATGAGTAGGAGTTGCTTGAGCCCTGATGTGCCTACTCATTCATGCTTGTTTGTCATGCCTGCTACTGCTTAGAGTTGAGTCAGGTCTGATTCATCGGGGATGAATCAGAGGCGTGTGAACATGTCCTACTATGGGTGAACTAAGTGTGTGAACACGATTTGGTAAAGGTAGCGGTGAGAGGCCATGTAGGAGTACGTGGTGGGTTGTCTCATTGCAGCCATCCTTAGGAACTGAGTTCTGTGTTTGTGATCCATGAACAGCTACTACCACACATTGGGTTCCGGTAACTCGACCCCTCTCGACTTATTAATCAACATGATCTCTGTCCAGGAGTTGCAACTAGTTTCTGGTGTTTGTAGGTAGTGTTAGTAGTCTACCAAGTGGCACCCGGTACAGGTGGGCTTGGGACAGACTAGGCACAGTGGCACGGTGTACCAAGTGGCACCCGGATGGTGGGCTTGGGAACCCTGCTCACATCGTTTGGGGCCGTGAGCGACACCCCGGCCGGATCTCCTTGCGGATGGAACCCGAATAGGCGATAAACCTGGACTAGAGACTTGTTCGGTTAGTCAGGTCGTGGCCGACTCCCTCGCCCGGCTTCCGCTTGAAGGTTGCCGAGGTACATGACGTGTACAGGGCGGTAAGTGGCGGGAGCGTGTGTGAAGAAGTACACCCCTGCAGGGTTATCATCATCTATTCGAATAGCCGGATTCCTCGGATATGGAAACTTGGACCCCTTGTACAGTTCATAGACAAGTGAAAGTGGATACTCTAAAATACGCAAGATAAGCGTGAGTGCTATGGATGGCGTTCTCCTAGGGAGACGGGAGCGGATCCATAGTGGTGTATTGATATGGTGAATATGTGGACTCGTGTGCGCCACTTCAAAGAGTTACTTGCAGTCGTAGTTTAGGATAGCCACCGAGTCAAAGCTGGCTTGCTGCAGTTAAACCCCACCATCCCCTTTGTTGATAATGATGCATATGTAGATAGTTCTGATGTAAGTCTTGCTGGGTACATTTGTACTCACGTTTGCCTATTTTATGTTTTTGCAGAGAGACTTCAGTCTCACTAGTAGTTCCGCTTGGACTTCGACGTTTAGCTTGATACCTCAGCTACGATCTTGTGCCCTCGGCAGGATCTGATAGATAGTCAGGCTTTTCAGCCTTTTTCATTTATAGACGTCTGTACTCAGACATGATAGCTTCCGCTTGTGCTTTGACTTGTATGCTCTGAGTGTTGGGTCATGAGACCCATGTTTGTAATATCTCGCTCCTCGGAGCCTATTGATTAAAATACTTGAGTTGTAGAGTCATGTTGTGATGCCATGTTGTTTTGCACATATCGAGCATATTGTGTGTATGTTATTGAAATGCTTGGTATGTGTGGGATCTGACAACCTAGTTGTTTATCCTTGGTAGCCTCTCTTACCGGGAAATGTCTCCTAGTGTTTTCCACCGAGCCATGGTAGCTTGCTACTGCTCCGGAGCACCTAGGCTGGCCGGCATGTGTCCTTCTTCGTTCCGGTGTCTGTCCCTTCGGGGAAATGTCACGCGATGAATACCGGAGTCCTGTTAGCCCGCTACAGCCCGGTTCACCGGAGTCCTGCTAGCCCAGTGCTACAGCCTGGATTCACTCGCTGATGACCGACACGTTCGATGCTGGGTCATGGATGCCTGTCCCTGTAAGTCTGTGCCACTTTGGGTTTACGACTAGCCATGTCAGCCCGGGCTCCTTATCATATGGATGCTAGCGACACTGTCATATACGTGTGCCAAAAGGCGCAAACGGTCCCGGGCAAAGGTAAGGCGACACCCGTGGGAATACCGTGCGTGAGGCCGCAAAGTGATATGAGGTGTTACATGCTAGATCGATGTGGCATCGAGTCGGGGTCCTGACAGCGTTGGTATCAGAGCTTGACTGCCTGTAGGATTACCAAGCCAAACTGGTCGAAGTTGAGTCTAGAAATTCTTTAGTTATATAAGGGAATTGATTGTGGGATGGAACGTAAGGCTCTTTTTACTCCTTACACCTCATGCCCTTCTGATCTGAGTCATCTTATCTTTCCTACGGGGTTAAGAACTAGGCTTTCTCTTCTTTCTATTAGGATCACGTGTTACTAATCCGTAGACTTATAAGATTGTTGGATTCAAGCCTCAGTTCAGTTCCTACTATCTTCTGTATGTTAACTGTTGATCTCGAAACCTTGATATTGTGCTTCTGAGTGGTTATGCCACCATTTTTGTGAATGTCTCAAATCTTTCTGAGCATTTACAGCCGTTATGCTGTCCGAGTCATCCCAGGTTTCTAAGTAGTCTGATGCAATTGCAAATCCTTTCTTCCCGTTTCAATGTTCCCATGGGCCAGATTAACCACACTAATCAGTGAGTTGAGGTACTTCGTTACCTTGACATATATGTTGGAGATACTATTATGGCCCTAGGTGTTTAGGGAGTCACCTAGTAATCTAGCAATGTTTTGTGATCCCAGTGTGATGATTCTGGCTTTTATTCTCGAAAGCATCCCGTGATGTCATTAGTTAGTAGGCATTCTGTTCCTGGGTTTTGAACCCGAGATCCACCCTACTTATTTCATGTTGATAGTGTTTGCTAGTTCCTTTAGGATATTAGTAACCTTTGCGATAGTCCTTGAAGTTCGTGGTATCTTCTTCTTCCAAATACCATGAACTACTTATGGTAGATGTTTATTGGATAAAAAAATCACAATTAGAGTACTCTTGAGGAGTTCTCCATTCATAAATCGTGACTCTGCCAGTTCTACCTTTCTGCATGGGTTATCCGGAAGAAATATGTTGAACTTGGTTCGACATACTAATCTATGCATCCACAACTCAGAAAGTTATATGTTCCTTTGAGTTGTTCTCTTTAGTTGCATTCTGACCCTCGTCTATCAATTGATAGTCAAGAGTATGCGTGCGTTCGTTCAGCGATGCCTATGACTCTTGTGGTCTGTCAAGCCATTCCATTCCGGGATGACTAGGAGAAACAAACTCCAGTACCTCTTCCATATCTAGGATTGGGTCAAAGTAGTTGTATTCCGCAGATCAAATGCCAATCCAGCTTTTGGTTCTGCTCTACCTTGGAGTATTACATATTTTATATCGAGGTTGTTATAAGAATTGCACACCATCCTATGTACTCTTGGTACAGTGATACTTCTTGCCATCATTGTTCATTCCTCGGTTCCTGTGTTATTGTAACCGGAATGCCGACAAATGAATCATGGCGTGTGAAATCAATACCCCTAGCAACCTTGTTGCTGGGTAGTTAAAGGACAATAATTTCATTCTTAGTGTGTTGGTTATTGAATCATCATTCTAAGATTGATCGTGCTACCTAGTCCATTCTCCTGGTTCACTCCTCGATCGATGAGTTAGGATCATTTCAAATCTTTGCTCTATTGATCATATCGTCTTGCCCTGAAAAGCGAGATTGTTCTCGAGCTTAGTAACATACCGGTGGTTCGTGATTTTCTGAATATCTTCTCAGAAGTATTACCAGGTTGTCACCTGACCGCTATATTGAGTTCGTGATCAAGTTGGTTTCTTGTGAACCACCTTCTCTCCAAGAATCGGTGTTAGATATCCCTGAGCTAGTTGGTTAAGCTAGACAACAACTTGGAGAGTTGGAGGATAAAAGCTTGCCTGACTTAGTTCGTTCCAAAGGGATAATCTTGTGTAGTGTGTGTTGAAGAAAGATGATATCTTCATCGATTGGTTCCTGTGATCAGTTGCTGGACCTATTGTCTTATCAATCCTTTGATTTGAGTGTGGGCTATCGTCAAATCAAATCAGTACCAATGATGCTCGTAATGTTGTCTTATTCGGGGTTGATCCCTCGAGCATACCCCATTATATCTTTGGCCTGACCAATGCTATTACTTGTTCACTTAACTATGGAATTCCTTTTAAGAGGAAACCCAGATGAATTGTTGTTGAGCCCATTGACAACATCCTTATCTCCTCCATGATTTTGTTGGACAATAAGTTAGTGTTGGAAACTTTTGAAGCATTTGTTCATGCTAGCTCATGAAGCATATGTTCGGATGTAAGAAGTGACTTCCTCTAGTTCGTGTGCATTTGATGCAGGGTGCCGCCGTGAACTCGAGAAAGTCAATGTTGCTTCCTCTGGAATCATCGCAAGTCAGTCATGCACACGTGCGAAGTATTCTGTGGTCTGGAGACTTGCAACCTTCATTCCATATGTGTATCCTAGCACACCAAGCCACTAACTGATTTGTTCTAGGAGAAGGAGTTCTTTTAAGAGCTAACCCGGGCTTAATCAAGAACTGTGATATCCTCGATGATGGTTCCCAACCAGAACTCGGTAGTGTTTTATTATAAGACTACCTTGTGGTCATGCTTGTCTGGGACAACATGTTCACATGTTTGTAGCAGAACCAGCTCGTGTTTTGGAGCTTGCTATCGTAGTTCATTTCCCGAGAATCTCGCAACGTCATCTCGTCGATTTATGTTGCAAACTTTCTTATTCTTCCTAGACTCGATGAGTCTGGAATATCCTGACACCAACCAGATCTGAATCTCAGGCAGATATGATGGTTGGAATATTTCCCAAGAATTATAGTATTGGTCGCGCGATAACCGGTAAAGTGGATGTCGTGGCCAACACACCCAGCCGGAAGACCTGTTATTATAATATCTTGATTGAAGAAGTTGGCCACCTCCCCATAGGGATTTCGTAGGGTTTACTCCCTAGTTGCCCCTATGGATTTTTGTATTCCCGAAGTCCGACCTTTTACTTGATGTTCTAGATATCAAACCATATCTATGAATGGGTTACACTAGCACATCAAGGAGAACATTAGAAGCGGAGTGCTAAATGTCTCTCGGTCGATCATCCAGATTTTATTTGCTTGGCCTCGCTAAGGTGAAATCTGAGAAAGTGTTATCCTCCTTCGCATCTGCATCGTCCATCGTTGTTCATCATGGTGGTATGTTGTGTTGCCAGGATCCTTGCCACGGATGTGGTAAAACCTTGATGAATATGGAAATGCTCAAGTTCTTGAGAGCACGCACAAGCGCTACGTGTTATCATCGGCTCTAACTGGGATTCCTCTCAGTTTCCTTGGCAATGCTATGATCTTTTCAAACAGTGAACTCACTCTCTATTGTTGGGTTCTTCCCCAGTTACCAGAATCATTCCCAGCATTTGCATTTTGTTCCTAGCTTGCACCGCCAATGTACCATTCTACCATGGGTCTCTTCCACCTCCGGTGATAAGCAAATTCATCCATTACGTTGTCTTCAACAAGGTAATCCACATCATTCAAGTCCGAGTATGCCATTCTACCGACCCCCTCCAAATGATCGCTTGTGATTGCCTTAGGCTGGTATAAAGAGTTTCAATGATCTTTGAATCAAAGGTAATTCTTTTTGCCACTTAAGGGGATAATCTACGAATCACCCTCCTTCAGGATGTTTCGTCGTGGTATCATGGCAACTCAACTCCTCGCTACGTGGACAATCGTTTACCACCTTCTTAGGTGTGGAATCGTTGTCTACCTAGTGAACCTTCGTCATCCGTTTCTTTCCACCCCTCTTGATGTGTATCTCGTGTCTCAACCCGAGAGATGGTCCTATGCCTCATTCCGTGAGTTGTTCGATCTTCAAGAAGATCGACCCTTCTAGAGTCTCCTTCTTCCCTCCATGTCATGTTGACAGGATTTCTCAGAGCAAGACGACAAGACAAAGATGGTGAACAAATCAACGTTCAGTTGAAGTGCAACCTGGATCGTGAAGATTATACTAGTTGCGTTTACCTTTCACCTTACCCTACGCTTGAATCTCGAGACGAGATTCTTGTTTAGTGGGGGTGAGTTGTCACATCCCTAGCTTCTGGTAATGCACTAGGCTAGACCTCTTGCTGCATCATGTCTAAATTCAAATGAAATTTGAATTGAGGAATTTTCAAAGCCTCAGAAACCTCTAAAAATAACCAACAATTAAATCTTCTCAAATGTGTCCAAGAAAATGTTCCTGATATCCTCTGGAAATATTGGCAAGAGGTAAAATCCAAACCAATAATTTTGGTGTCTCAGAAACATTTAATTCGGGCATTTGAATTAAAGCAATAATTATTTGAATTGGATTTATATCTACTATTAAATAAATATAGGTCCAATAATTCTGAAATATTTTGTGGAGCATTGTTTTAATTCTTTTAGCTCCTAAAAATATTGTCAGAAGCAAAATAAATTGAATTGGTTTCAAAACCAAATTCAAAACAAACCTGCAAAATAGAAAACTGAAATAATTAGAAAACAGAGAGAGAGAGGAAACTACCTGGCCACTTACCTGGCGCAGCCCACCTGGCAGCCCACTGGCCGGCCCAGCACTGTGCTGGCCCGTGCCAGCCACCTGCTTCCTCTCGCCAGGCAGGCAGAGAGGAGCGCGCCCGCGCACGCCGAGCTCGCCACGCAGCTCCCTGGCCGCCTGCCTCGCCTGGACAGCGTGGCGACGCCTCGAAGCCACTCCTCGGCACTGCCCCGACCCCTCCGACACCCCATTCTCCCCCTGGCTCTCTCCTTCGTCCTCTCCCGTTATGCCCGAGCGCAGCCGTCGCCGCCGCTTGCCGCTGCCGCGACCACCGCCGTCCCCTCGTCCCATGACCATGCCCAGCAGCTCCGAAATCGAGCACCCCATCCCCACGCCGAAGGAAACAACCCGGAGGGCTCTGCTTCGTCGCCATCGACCCGTCTTCAACCTCGGGACACCGGAGATCGTCATCGCCGTTCCGTCGCCTCTGAGCCGTCCCCGAGCGCGCTGAGCCTCCCTACGACATCACCGTGAGCCCCTGAGTTTTTCCCCTCACCTCCCCCTCTCGCTAGCTTCCTCTAGCCACCGCCCCACGAGCTCCCGAGGCCGCCGTCCGCCATGGCCGACCTCCTGCTCACCGCTGAGCTTACCACGCCCAGCTGTGCTATCCACCGTGCTCCCTGGGCCCCCTAGATGCGGCCTAGCTACCTGGTTCCCTCGAGGGCGAGCCATAGCCCTGCGCCCGTGCACCACCGAGCTCCGGCCACCACACTTG
Organism: Triticum aestivum; assembly: GCF_018294505.1. Lineage (NCBI taxonomy): Eukaryota > Viridiplantae > Streptophyta > Magnoliopsida > Poales > Poaceae > Triticum > Triticum aestivum. The sequence continues at coordinate 389,451,638 of NC_057810.1, read as the reverse complement.
TCGCCATTGCCGTCGCTACGGGCCGCCATAGCCACTGCTGCTTGCACTGCTCGATGCGGACGAGCACGGGCAACGCGTAGATGCCCTCCGCCACGCTTTTGGTGGCCGGAGGAGCGATCCCGAAGCCCTCCGCCGTGCCTGTTGCCGCCGGCGTTGAGCCGCCGGCCTGTTTGGGCCATTTGACCGGGGTTTGACCTCCCCCTGTGTCACTGACATGCGGGACCAGCCCGCCTAATTAATCTAGGTTAGTTTAAGTTAAAACGCTAACTAACCCAGTTAGTTAGGTTAGTCACTGACACGGAGGACCCACTGGTCAGTTTGACCTGGGCTGCCCGTTGACTCGCTTACGTCATGCTGACGTAGTGCTGACGCAGTAAATTCTTTTCTGGATTTATTTTTATATAGGAAAATCCAGAAAATTGTATAAACTTCAATAAATCATAGAAAATTAACCGTAACTCCAAATTAAATAAATTATATATGAAAAATTATCAGAAAAATTCAAGGAATCCATCTGTACCATTTTCATGCATGTTAGAACAACTTATAGCTGCTGTTTAGCACAAATCAATTAAAGGGCATTTAAATAATCACATATGGAGTTTGAAGTTGAATCTTGGATTCAAACCAACTTCATTTAACCTGGTTTTAGTTGCATTAGCCCAAAACACATTCATTTTGCCATGTCATGATCATGCATCATATTGTGCATTGCATTGATTGTGTTCCTTTTTGTGTTGCCGGTATTTGTCCCCTCTCGATAGACGTGATACCGATGATGTGATCGTTGACACTGATGAAGACTCAATGCTATCTTCAGAAGTGCCAGGCAAGCAAAACCCCCTTGTTCATTCCGATAAAATCCCACTCTCTCGCTCCTGCTCTCTTTTACTGCATTAGGACAACAACGACATATTTGATACTTGCTGCGGTAGCTGAACCCCTTTATCCTTTGCATGACCTGTCATTGCCACAGTAAATAGATGAAACCCACTAGCATGAGTAGGAGTTGCTTGAGCCCTGATGTGCCTACTCATTCATGCTTGTTTGTCATGCCTGCTACTGCTTAGAGTTGAGTCAGGTCTGATTCATCGGGGATGAATCAGAGGCGTGTGAACATGTCCTACTATGGGTGAACTAAGTGTGTGAACACGATTTGGTAAAGGTAGCGGTGAGAGGCCATGTAGGAGTACGTGGTGGGTTGTCTCATTGCAGCCGTCCTTAGGAACTGAGTTCTGTGTTTGTGATCCATGAACAGCTACTACCACACATTGGGTTCCGGTAACTCGACCCCTCTCGACTTATTAATCAACATGATCTCTGTCCAGGAGTTGCAACTAGTTTCTGGTGTTTGTAGGTAGTGTTAGTAGTCTACCAAGTGGCACCCGGTACAGGTGGGCTTGGGACAGACTAGGCACAGTGGCACGGTGTACCAAGTGGCACCCGGATGGTGGGCTTGGGAACCCTGCTCACATCGTTTGGGGCCGTGAGCGACACCCCGGCCGGATCTCCTTGCGGATGGAACCCGAATAGGCGATAAACCTGGACTAGAGACTTGTTCGGTTAGTCAGGTCGTGGCCGACTCCCTCGCCCGGCTTCCGCTTGAAGGTTGCCGAGGTACATGACGTGTACAGGGCGGTAAGTGGCGGGAGCGTGTGTGAAGAAGTACACCCCTGCAGGGTTATCATCATCTATTCGAATAGCCGGATTCCTCGGATATGGAAACTTGGACCCCTTGTACAGTTCATAGACAAGTGAAAGTGGATACTCTAAAATACGCAAGATAAGCGTGAGTGCTATGGATGGCGTTCTCGTAGGGAGACGGGAGCGGATCCATAGTGGTGTATTGATATGGTGAATATGTGGACTCGTGTGCACCACCTCAAAAGAGTTACTTGCAGTCGTAGTTTAGGATAGCCACCGAGTCAAAGCTGGCTTGCTGCAGTTAAACCCCACCATCCCTTTGTTGATAATGATGCATATGTAGATAGTTCTGATGTAAGTCTTGCTGGGTACATTTGTACTCACGTTTGCCTATTTTATGTTTTTGCAGAGAGACTTCAGTCTCACTAGTAGTTCCGCTTGGACTTCGACGTTTAGCTTGATACCTCAGCTACGATCTTGTGCCCTCGGCAGGATCTGATAGATAGTCAGGCTTTTCAGCCTTTTTCATTTATAGACGTCTGTACTCAGACATGATAGCTTCCGCTTGTGCTTTGACTTGTATGCTCTGAGTGTTGGGTCATGAGACCCATGTTTGTAATATCTCGCTCCTCGGAGCCTATTGATTAAAATACTTGAGTTGTAGAGTCATGTTGTGATGCCATGTTGTTTTTGCACATATCGAGCATATTGTGTGTATGTTATTGAAATGCTTGGTATGTGTGGGATCTGACAACCTAGTTGTTTATCCTTGGTAGCCTCTCTTACCGGGAAATGTCTCCTAGTGTTTTCCACCGAGCCATGGTAGCTTGCTACTGCTCCGGAGCACTAGGCTGGCCGGCATGTGTCCTTCTTCGTTCCGGTGTCTGTCCCTTCGGGGAAATGTCACGCGATGAATACCGGAGTCCTGTTAGCCCGCTACAGCCCGGTTCACCGGAGTCCTGCTAGCCCAGTGCTACAGCCTGGATTCACTCGCTGATGACCGACACGTTCGATGCTGGGTCATGGATGCCTGTCCCTGTAAGTCTGTGCCACTTTGGGTTTACGACTAGCCATGTCAGCCCGGGCTCCTTATCATATGGATGCTAGCGACACTGTCATATACGTGTGCCAAAAGGCGCAAACGGTCCCGGGCAAAGGTAAGGCGACACCCGTGGGAATACCGTGCGTGAGGCCGCAAAGTGATATGAGGTGTTACATGCTAGATCGATGTGGCATCGAGTCGGGGTCCTGACATTGAGAAAGGCCTTGTGTCTTGCATACAAGGTGAGAAGAACCTCAATGATCTTTTGAGCAATCAAAAGGAAGTAGTGGGCAAGGAGGGAATTGGGTTTGCTCCCAAGTCCAAGAACAAGAAGAAGAATGACAAGGCCAAACAACCTCTTCCTCTCAAGCAAACTTTTGTGAAGGAGGGAGAGGGTGCTCCTAAGGAGAAGAAGAAGAACAATGTGAAGGGTGGTGGTGTCAAGAAGGGCATTGCCACTCCTTCCAACAAAGCCGGCGACTTTAACCCTTCTTATGTGCTATGTCGCGCTAGTGATGGGCATGTCTATGCCAAATTTGTTGGTTCTCCTTATGAGTACATTGAATGGTTTATTTGGGTTCCTAAGACCCTTGTTACTAACAACAAAGGACCCATTACAAAATGGGTACCTAAAACCAAGCATTGATCTCTTGTAGGTGTTTTCTTCCGATGGGGGATCATGGTTGCTCGACAGCGGAGCCACAAATCACATGACCAGAAGCAAGGACTTGGTGGTGGATGTGCATAAGATCTCATCTATGCCCACCAATGTTGAGTGGGGTGATGCCTCGTCTTATAAGGTATTGTGTCTTGGCAAGGTGGTCATTTCTCATGATCTCACGATCGAGAAAGTCATGCTTGTTGAGCCCCTTGCATACAATTTACTTTCCATTCGTCAACTTGCAATCATGGGCTTTGCCACATTCTTTGATATTGATATCGTGGCCCTCTTGTGGAGCAAGACTCTTAAAGTAGCCTTTGTTGGGCATGTCGAGAACGGTCTTTATGTGATAAACTTTTCGGAGCAACCCACTAAGACCGCGACATGCCTAATGGCTAAAGTTGATGTGGGATGGCTTTGGCATCGTTGTTTATCGCATGTAATATGAGATCTTTGCAAAGTCTTCTCAAGGGGGACCATGTCCGTGGACTAACAAATGTTAGTTTTGCCAAAGATTGTGTTTGCAGTGCTTGTATCGAAGGAAAGTTACATGAGAAGGCTCACCCTTCCACAACTATCATCCACTCGAAGAGACCCTTGGAGCTCCTTCACATGGATCTCTTTGGGCCTCCATCCTTTGATAGTCTTGGGGGTAGGAAGTATTGCTTGGTGATTGTCGATGATTATTCAAGATACACTTGGGTATATTTCTTCAAGAGGAAAAGTGAAACTCAACAAACTGTCATCGACTTTGCAAATGAAGCTCAACATCAACACAATGCAAAGATCTTGACAATAAGAAGTGACAACGGCACTGAGTTCAAGAACTACACCTTGGACGAGTTCCTTAGTGATGAGGGGATCAAGCATCAATATTCAACACCTTACACCCCTCAACAAAATGGTGTAGCGGAGAGGAAGAACCAGACGTTGATGGACGGGACAAGGACCATGATGGTGGAGTTCAAGTCTCCCTACAACTTTTGGGCCGAAGCCATCAACATCGCTTGCCATGGATCCAATCGGTTCTATCTCCGCAAGGGCTTGAACAAGACTCCATATGAGATACTTACCGGTAACAAGCCCAACCTCAAGTGCTTCTGGGTGTTCGGATGTAAGTGTTTCATTCTCAAGAAAGGTGTTCGTTTGGCTAAATTTGAAACTAGAGCTCATGAGGGCATATTTGTTGGTTATGCTACACACTCTCATGCTTACCGTGTACTCAACAAGTCCACCGGACTCATTGAGGAGACATGTAACATGGAGTTTGACGAGAATAATGGCTCCCAAGTGGAGCAAAGTGGCACTTGTGATGTAGGTGATGAAATTCATCCCCAAGCCATAAGAAGAATGGGTGTTGGTCATATCCTACCCATTGAGGAACCCCTTGTGGCCGAAGGAGAAGGATAATGCTCCACTCAAGTGGAGCCATCACCAACCCAAGACACACATGCTTCCAAAGAACAAGGAGAAGGCCCTCAACCAAGTGAACAAGATCAAGGGCAAGATCAACCTCAAGATGGTGGTGAGCCACCAAGTGATGCCCAAGGTCAAGTTCTCCCTTCCGAGCAAGTTCAAGATCAAGAGCAAGCTCAAGATCAAGAACAAGCTCAAGACGATACTCAAGATGATCAAGTTTCCACTCCTCATCTCACTCCTGAGGAGGAATTGGAGCGTCGTGCCGCTATTGCATCCAAGCTCACAACCAAAGATCATCTCATGAAGAATGTGCTTGGAAGCCTAAGAAAGGGGGTAAGCACTCGTAGAAAATTAGCAAACTATTGTGAACATCACGCGTTTGTTTCTTGTGTCGAACCCCAAAAGGTCTATGAGGCGCTCGAAGATCCAGATTGGCTCGATGCCATGCATGAAGAACTCAACAACTTCGATCACAACAAGGTGTGGAGATTGGTGCCAAGGCCAACGGGGAACCATAATGTCATTGGAACCAAGTGGATATTCAAGAAGAAGCAAGATGCTCACGGGATTATTGTTCGTGACAAGGCTCGTTTGGTAGCACAAGGCTACTCCCAAGTTGAGGGTATTGACTACGGTGAAACCTTTGCTCCCATTGCTCGCCTTGAATCTATTCATTTGTTGATTGCTTATGCTTCTCATCATAACTTCAAGTTGCAACAAATGGATGTGAAGAGTGCTTTTCTTAATGGTCCTATAAATGAGTTGGTGTATGTCAAACAACCCCCGGGGTTCGAGGATCCCTATTTTCCACATCATGTGTACCAACTCGACAAGGCACTCTATGGCGTTAAACAAGCCCCACGTGCATGGTATGAGCACCTTACCGAGTTGTTGCAAGATTGTGGGTTTGAAATTGGGAAAATCAACCCCACTCTTTTTACTAAGAAGGTCAAAGGGGAGTTGTTTGTATGCCAACTATATGTTTATGATATTATCTTTGGTTCCCCTAACAAAGCTTTCAATGAGGAATTTTCCGCTCTCATGACCTCAAAGTTCAAGATGTCCACGATGGGAGAGTTGAAGTTCTTTCTCGGGTTCGAAATCAAGCAAAGAAGAGCAGGCACCTTCATAAACCAAGACAAATACACTCAAGACATGCTCAAGAAATTTAAGCTAAGTGATGTCAAGCTGGCTTCCACTCCAATGCCCGTCAAATGCCAACTTGACATAGATCCCAATGGTAAAGCGGTGGATCAAAAGGTATACCGCTCCATGATTGGCTCCTTGCTTTACCTTTGTGCATCTACATCGGATATCATGTTGAGTGTGGGAATTTATGCATGATTGCAAGCCGCACCTAAGGAAAGCCACTATGTGGCGGTCAAGCGAATCTTTTGATATTTGGCTCATACCCCAAACTTTGGCTTATGGTACCCAAGAGGAGCAAACTTCAACCTTTTGGGCTATTCAGACTCTGATTGGGCGGGAGACAGAGTGGATAGGAAGTCCACCTCCGGAGGGTGCCAATTTCTTGGATGCTCTTTGTTGAGTTGGTCTTCTAAGAAGCAAAGTTGTCTGTCTCTCTCGGCGGAGTATGTGGTTGCCGGTAGTTGTTGTGCTCAACTGCTATGGATTAGGCAAACTTTGAAGGATTTCGTTGTCATTTGTGATGAAGTGCCTCTGTGGTGTGATAATGAAAGTGGCATCAAGATCTCTCTCAACCCGGTGCAACACTTCAAGACGAAGCATATTGAGATTCGGTATCACTTCATTCGGCATCATATTAGGCGAGGGGAGATCAAGCTCAAGTATGTCAACACCCATGATAACCTTGCAGATATTTTCATGAAGCCCTTGGATGAAGCAGGATTTCACGAGTTAAGGCATGAGCTAAATATCATTGATTCAAGCAATGTAGCTTGAACCTGTGCACACCCCACCATACTCATCTTGATATCTTGTTTAGGTGTAGGCATGGACATAGGGGGAGTGGTGTTCTCTCAATGAACTCTCCCTCCTCCCATTATGCATAAATTGATCAACTCTTTCACATTAGCCATTTTTATGGTACTTGTGCTTTAAAGACGAGTTTTGGTCATGGGCCCAAGGATAATTCTTCGCGGTGCCATACCAATTGACTCAAACATAGGTGGCTTCACCACCGCCCTCTCCTCTAGAGAGGTTTTGGTTAGTGCTTGTTCCTTGTTGCCTTTTTCCTTCTTGTTGAGCTGTGTTTGTGTTTCCTCGTGTGTGTGTGTGCGTTTGCGTGTCTGGTTGCTTGAAGGTTCTTGTGCAAAGGTCATGTTTCTTTGTTTTGTCGAAACATGCTTTCTTGGGTCTACGGTACTACCATGGCAAGCCACGGTACTACCGCAGGAGATGAGCACGGTACTACCGCTACCAGCACGGTAGTAATTTTTTACTGCCGCTGGAAGAGTGGTACTACCGCCCTGCATGCGGTACTTCTGCCCGGGCGGTACTACCGCGATGACCCACGGTACTACCGTATCATCGCGAGCGGGTGGGGATCAAGTGCAGGCAGGGGGAGTTCCAACTGCCCTATACCCAATCAACCCAGTTTTCCCACTCCGTCTCTCTCTCTCTCTCTCGAGCCCAAGAACGGCGCCGGAGGACCTCGCCGGATCTCAGTCTCCGGCCGCTCTCCTCGCATTTCGATCGGTGGGATCGATCCCCACCTCGCCCTCTTGCCATGGAACAAGGTTTCTCCATGAATCCCTTTCTCTTTGCCTCATAGTTTTGCTTCTAGGTTTTTGGGGAGATGCATGATGTTCTTGAGATTTTAGGCCAAATCTTTGCAAGAGAAGGATGTAGGAGAGTAGTAGTGCAGTAGAGATGCTATTTGGTGTGTTGCCACATAGAATTTTTGATTAATCATAGTACCGATCCAAAGTTGCAGATGTGAGTAGATCTGCTTTGTGCCAGGTTTGATTTCGAGCGGTACTACCGCACCTCCCGTGCAGTACTACCACTCTACCACATCCGCCTCGCGCGGTACTACCGCTCCTCTGCAGTGGTACTACCGCTAGGGGCGCGGAAGTAAAATTTTACTTCTGCTCCGGGCGCGGTACTACCGTGCTATCCCGGCGTGGTACTACCGTGCTGAGGTACTACCATTGACTTCGAAGCTACCTTGTTGCAACCACTTAAACTTATCTCTACATGTTTCGTTTGTTTTGGTTGTGGTCTTTGCATTGATCCTTCTCGTTTCTCTCGTGTGTTCTTGTGTTGTGTGTCATAGGTGGTCGCTCCAATGTCCGTCGCTCGAACCCAAGCCGCGACACGAGCTCCAAGCGTCTGCGCAATCAAGAAGCACCGGAGGGCTCCAATGCCCAACACCGCAGTGTCAAGAAGACCGCCCAGAGGTACAAGGAGCCAGTTCTTGGCATGGATGAGATGCCTCTGTCTGAGTTCATCATTCGAAGCAGGATCAATCCCTATGTGAACCCTCGTGAGAATGTCAAAGGGAATGAGTTGTTCTGGACCAAGCAGCAGAATCTCATATACATTAATGTGATCAAGTCCAAGCACAACCTCTGTGTCCCAATGCAATGGATTGCTATGACTCATCTGAGGAAGGACCGGAACTACTTTTGTGAGGCACTGGACTTGGTGGAGCAGTTTGGCATTGAAGACTTCATCATATTCAATATGGACTTTGACCTAGAGCTCATGGCACAGTTCTTTGCCTCCGTTCACTTCCACATAGATGGGGAGCGAAGTATGTCTTGGATGACCAATGGGAAGACGTTTTCTGCTACCTGGAAGGAATTCATGACGCTGCTGAGTGTCCGTGATGAGGGGCCTGATGTGCATGTTGGCGCCTGCCCTCACGGCAACGCCAAGTCAACCAACAAGGACAAGCTTATGTCGTTTCTTGTGGAGAAGAAGCTACCCAATGGCACTCAGTCTTGGGTGCTCAACGCCTTCCTCGATGTCATGCAATGAATCTTCCGCAACACCCTCTTTCCTCGCGTCGGTGACAAAGATAAGGTGCACGCTTATCTCATGGATATGATGCTTCTGTGTGAGGAGGCGCATCAGTATGCTGCCCAGCCTCTGGACATCTCTCATATCATGTGGAATGAGCTCAGGTTTGCGGTCTACAATTGCAAAGTTCCCATCTATGGTCCTTACATACACCATTTGATCTCGAAGACTTGGGACAAGATGTTTTTGGAGGAAGACTTTTCTGCTCCAAACTGGGTTAGCCACGAGCCTATCAAGCTGCGTCAGAAGAACAAGTGGGCCAATACCACTACCAGGGCTGTGGCTAAGGCTGGTAGGATGAATGTGGATGACGACGAGGTAAAGGAAGAGGAGGAGGAGGCTGAGGACAGTTCTGCTGGGTATGCTCCTCCATCTACTGAGCCCTCTTGGGCTAAGAAGATGAAGGCAAAGATGAAGACCTTGTTCTGTATGCAAGCCAAGGGGCAGTACAGGACCCATGTTGCTTCCAAGGAGAGTAGCCGGGGCAACAAGAGGATCTTGAGGACTTTTGGCGAGAATGTGGAGAGAGGGTCCGAGGTGAACATCACTCCAGAGGCTGAATGGATAGCCAAGCAAGGCTATCAGTGGACCGAGTCAGAGGAGGAGACCATCCCAGCTGCCGAGTCCAATGAGGAGCGTGCTGAGTGATCTCTGCATAGGATGCTACCACCTGTGTTGTAGGTGTCCTCTCTGCCTTTTTGGTGTCTCGATGCCAAAGGGGGAGAGCGTAGGATTTGCGTTCGTGTGTCTTTGTTTTCGTTTTTGGTTTGTTGGTCCCTCGTTTGTGTTGCTTTGCTTTGGTTTGTGCTCGTGAGACCTGGTTCCCTTACATATGGTGTAAGACATATGCACTCTAGCTTATCTTATTGTCTTTCATGCTTAGCAGTTTGTGAGCCTACACTAACTTGGGCCCTTTACTTTATGCTCATAATCTTTGCCTTGCCTCCCTGCTTAGTGTTAGTTATATTATTGCAAGGTATGTCTCATCTATAAAATATAGGAGGGGTGTTGATCCTAGTATGTCTGTCGTGCAGTCCAAAGCATTTATATAGAGTGCACACATCTAGGGGGACCCTGCCTATATTTTGTAGATGGTGGGTTTGCTTATATTCATTTATGTACTCTTATGTGCAAATCCCGTATTGTCATCAATCCACCAAAAAGGGGGAGATTGTAAGGGCTTATTTCACCCCATGTAGTTTTGGTGATTGATGACAATGCTTTTGTGGACTAATCATGTGCTTTGAGCATATCATATGTTTAGGCACATGACGATTTGTTTCCCCTCGAAGACTAGTGAAGACGGCGTTTCTCTACGTTTCTTTTCGGTGGATTTGAGTCATAGGAAAGCCGTACTATTAAGAGGGGGTCCGTTTTGGAAGGGTTAGGGTGGAATCATCATGTACACATCTGTTCCTTTGCACCACCTTTCCTTTGTATCTTTGGAGCACCGACCGTTTATCCGTGTCTTTGCAAAATGAAGGACTCCTAGTGTTATTGAGCTGTGGCATGCAGTAGTACTGCTCAAGGGAGCAGTAGTACCACAGAGGCCCACGGTAGTACCGGCCGGTCATGCGGTAGTACCGCAGGTCCTTGCTGTAGTACCGCTCCCTGGGCGCGGTAGTACCATGGCCCCTAGCCCAGCATAGCAACACGAGCGGAAGTAGGGGCGGATGTAATTTTTTACATTTGCGCCCTACGCGGTACTATCGCTCCCAGTATGCAGTAGTACAGTGTCGGATTTTTGCATAGATCGAAACTCAGCGGAAGTAGCCACGGATGTATTTTTCTTCATTCGTGCCTCCCCAGCCCAGACCAACCCTGCCTTGTGGTAGTACCGCAAGGGCGAGCGATAGTACCACTCCGGCGGTTCTACCGCTCCTTGCTTCATTGCAACAGGGCTGGTTTGGCTCCTGCCACGCAAGCAGTAGTACCGCGGAGCCTCGCGGTAGTACCGTAGGCCCTTGCGGTAGTACCGCGTGTCGCGGGCTGGATAACTAGATAATGGTTGGATTTGTCCCTTCACTATAAAAGGGGAGTCTTCTTCTCCGAGTTGACTACCTCTTCCATCCCTAAGCTCCATTGTTGTTCTAAGCTCCATTTTCGCCCGATCTTTCTCCCTAGCCAATCAAACTTGTTGATTCTCTAGGGATTGGTTGAGAAGGCCTCGATCTACACTTCCACCAAGAGAAATTTGATCCCCCCACTAATCCCTTGCGGATCTTGTTACTCTTGGGTGTTTGAGCACCCTAGACGGTTGAGGTCACCGCGGAGCCATAGTCCATTGTGGTGAAGCTTCGTGGTGTCGTTGGGAGCCTCCAATTAAGTTGTGGAGTTTGCCCCAACCTTGTTTGTAAAGGTTCGGTCGCCGCCTCTAAGGGCACCAATAGTGGAATCATGACATCTCGCATTGTGTGAGGGAGTGAGGAGAATACGGTGGCCCTAGTGGCTTCTTGGGGAGCATTGTGCCTCCACACCGCTCCAACGGAGATGTACTTCCCCTCAAAGGGAAGGAACTTCGGTCACATATACTCATCTCCATCGGTTCCACTTTTGGTTATCTCTCACCTTTACTTGTGCAAGCTATATTGTGTTATATCCCTTGCTTGCTTATGTGCTTGTTGTTGTTGCATCATATAGGTTGCTCACCTAGTTGCATATCTAGACAACCTACTTTGATGCAAAGTTTAATTTGGTAAAGAAAAGCTAAAAATTGTTAGTTGCCTATTCACCCCCCTCTAGTTAACTATATCGATCCTTTCCGCATTAACACATAATGAATACATAAACTCCTCAAACTACGGTCATCACCGGAAAGCATCCCGACTATTGACACTCCAGGGTTTACGGATCATAACACGTAATAGGTGAACATGACTTGCAAGATCGGATCTAGAAGATAGATATAATGGTGGCAAAAAATGGTTCAGACATGAAATCATGACTCTCAGGCCCTAGTGACAAGCATTAAGCATGTCAAAGTCATAACAACATCAATCTCAGAACATAGTAGATACTAGGGATCAAGCCCTAACAAAATTAACTCGATTACATGATGAATCTCATCCAACTCTGAAGGAAATATGTCTTGGAGGCAATAATAAAGTTGTTATTTTATATTTCCTTATATCATGACAAATTTTTATTATTCATGCTAGAATTTTATTAAACAGAAACTTGATACATGTGTGGATACATAGACAAAACACGGTGTCCCTAGTATGCCTCTACTTGACTATCTCGTTGATCAAAGATGGTTAGGTTTCCTAGCCATGGACATGTGTTGTCATTTGATGAATGGGATCACATCAATAGGAGAATGATGTGATGGACAAGACCATCCGTTAGCATAGCATAAACAATTATTAAGTTTTATAGGTACTGCTTTCTTCATGTCAAATACACATTCCTTCGACTATGAGATTATGCAACTCCCGGACACCGGAGGAATGGCTTGTGTGCTATCAAATGTCACAATGTAACTGCGTGATTATAAAGATGCTCTACAGGTATCTTCGAAGGTGTTTGTTGGGTTTGCATAGATCGAGATTAGGATTTGTCACTCCGGGTATCAGAGAGGTATCTCTGGGCCCTCTCGGTAATGCACATCATATAAAGCCTTGCAAGCAATGTGACAAATGAGTTAGTTGTGGGATGACACATTACAGAACGAGTAAAGAGACTTGCCGGTAATGAGATTGAAATAGGTATGAAGATACCGACGATCGAATCTCGGGCAAGTAACATACAAATGACAAAGGGAATAACATATGTTGACATTGCAGTTTGACCGATAAAGATCTTCGTAGAATATGTGGGAACCAATATGAGCATCCAAGTTCCGCTATTGGTTATTGATAGGAGAGGTGTCTCGGTCATGTCTACATAGTTCTGGAACCCGTAGGGTCCGCACACTTAACGTTCGATGATGATATGTATTATACGAGTTATGTGTTTTGGTGACCGAAGGTTGTTTGAAGTCTTGAATGAGATTACAGACATGACGAGGAGTCTCAAAATGGTTGAGAGGTAAAGATTGATATATTGGAAGGTGGTATTCAGACACCGGAATGGTTCCGGAGTGTTTTGGGAATTTATTGGAGTACCGAGGGGTTACCGGAACCCCCCGGGGGAAGTAATGGGCCACATGGGCCATAGGGGAGAGGCAAGGCAGCCCGCAAGGGGTGGCGCCCTCCCCTCCCCCCCATGCGGAGTCCAAATTGGACAAGGGGAGGGGGCGCGGCCCCCCTTCCTTCTCCTTCTCCCTCTCCTTCCCCCTTTCCCCCTCCGTTAGAAGGAAGGGGGCGACTAGGACTAGGAGTCCTAGTAGGACTCCCCCCCATGGGGCGCGTCCTAGGCCAGCCTCCTCCCCTCTCCCTCCTTTATATACAGGGGTGGGAGGGCACCTCTAAACACATCAATTGTTCTTATCCGTGTGTGGTGCCCCCCTCCACCATTTACTCCTCCGGTCATATTGTCGTAGTGCTTAGGCGAAGCCCTACGCGAATCACATCACCAACACTGTCACCATGCCGTCGTGCTGACGGAACTCATCTACTCCTTCGACCCTCTACTGGATCAAGAGCTCAAGGGACGTCATCAAGCTGAACGTGTGCAAAACTCGGAGGTACCGTACGTTCGGTGCTTGATCGGTTGAATCAGGAAGACGTTCGACTACATCAACCGCGTTAAGCTAACGCTTCTAGTTTTGGTCTCGTAGCGTTCGTGGACACACTCTCTCCCTCTCGTTGTTATGCATCTCCTATATAGATCTTGCGTGAGCGTAGGAAATTTTTTGAAAATGCATGCTATGTTTCCCAATAGTGGCATCCAAGCCAGGTCTATGCATAGATGATATGCACGAGTAGAACACAAAGAGTTCTAGGCGGTGATTGTCATACTGCTTACCACCAATGTCTTATTTTGATTCAGCGGTATTGTTGGATGAGTGGCCCTAACCAACCTTACATGACCATGTTCATGAGACCGGTTCCACAGATAGACATGCAACTAGTTTGCATAAAGGTGGTTGGAGGGTGTCTGTTTCTCCAACTTTAGTTGAATCGAATTTGATTATGGCCGGTTGAGGGAGTCCTGGATTAGGGGGTCCTCGGGCAGCCGGACTATGTATTGTGGTCGAATTGTTGGACTATGAAGACACAAGATAGAAGACTTCGTCTTGTGTCTGGATGGAACTCTCCTTTGCGTGGAAGGCAAGCTTGGCGATTCGGATATGTAGATTCCTTTCTTTGTAACCGACTTTGTGTAACCCTAGCCCCTTCCGGTGTCTATATAAACCGGAGGGTTTAGTCCGTAGGACAACAATCATATCCTCATAGGCTAGGCTTCTAGGGTTTAGCCATTACGATCTCGTGGTAGATCAACTCTTGTAATACTCATATTCATCAAGATCAATCAAGCAGGAAGTAGGGTATTACCTCCATAGAGAGGGCCCGAACCTGGGTAAACATTGTGTCCCCCGCCTCCTATTACCATTAGCCTTAGACGCACAGTTCGGGACCCCCTACCCGAGATCTGCCGGTTTTGACACCGACATTGGTGCTTTCATTGAGAGTTCCACTATGACGTCAAAGATAGGCTTGATGCCTCGCCTTGTCATCAAGGACAACATCACCTCCGGGGGAGCCCTGGCTTCAGGCCAAACCCTCTGGCTGGGCGGCTTTACCATGGCCGCCCGTTCGGCCGTTGGGCCAACGATGACTTTTCGGGTCATCGAAAATCGCCTTCGCGTCAGCTCAGAATACTCCGGACAGATGGATCCGATGGAGTTGTCATCTTTAAACGAACTCCTGGATCGCATCGCCGCCTTGGGAGTCGCTACGGACTACAATCAGCTTGGGCTTAAACCCGATCAGAGAGAAATTGAATCTACACCGATCACCCATCAGATAGCGGTAGTGGAGGAGCAATGCGACGACTCTTCCCCTATGTTGAGAAGGAACTATGTTCGGATCTCCGAGCTCACAAAGCCAGACACTCGCCCACGAGAAGAGACGCCCCATATTCCGAGTTTAGAGTCGGACCATGGGCCGGAAAAATTGGTTGATATCCCGGAGTCCGAACTGTTAAGCTCGGAATATTCTCAAGCTCCGGATCCTAGATTGGGTCAGGGTTCAGACTTAAATCCACCCGCCCACCCAGATATAAGTGATCTTACCTATATCAGACAGCAGTCCCAGGAAACAGTCCATCACTTTTGAGCCAGATTCCTCCTTGTCAAGGACAAGATCAAGGACTGCCGCGATAAGATGCAATCTCATTATTCTGTAAAAACTGCACGGACGAGGGAATCCTCAATGCAATCAATTGCCGTCATGTATCACAATTCGCTGACTTGGCAACCATAGTACAGAAGTACTGCGCAATGGAAAGCGCCTGGAAAACTCAGGCAGCCTCTTGGGAGCCACTAGTTTCCACTAAACCCCTCGCCCGGATAAAAAGGACGCACCCTCGGCGGTCGCCTGATCCAATAACAAAAAAAATCAAAGCCTGTTACGGGGCGCGGAACCATTCTAGAGGGATGGCTTGATAGGCCATGCAAAATTCACACAACAACGGATATCACAGCAACCCACAGCCCTAGATCATGTTGGATACTGCGGGAGGTGGCCAAGAGCGGCGAGGATCTCCTCGTTAGACCTGATGAGCCTCCAAGCCATAGCCACCTCTTGGGGAAATTACGAGCACTGCGTTGCAAATGCACGATATCAAAGAAATCACCAAAAACACCGCAGAGCAACATCCCACGGAAGACAGCAACCCTACAGTGCTGACAGTATTCGAGACTTTCGCCTCAAACAATAGCGCAAAAGGGCACTCCGTGACCTCGCCGAAGTCTGCCAAGTTGCAGCAATAAACCTCTGGAACGATACGGCCATAACTTTCAACGCCATTGACGAACAAAAATTCAGAGCAGTCCGGGAACCTGCCGCATTGGTCCTCAATCCAATTGTGGACGGCTTTCGGCTCACCAAAGTTCTCATGGACGGCGGCAGCAGACTAAACCTCATCTACGAGGAAACTCTCAACAAAATGGAAATAGACAGGAGCCGCATTGAGCAAAGTAATACAACCTTCCGAGGAATTATTCCCAGCCGGGAGGTGCAATGTGCGAGAAAAATCACACTCGATGTGGTATTCGGCACGCCAGAGAATTATCAGTCCGAAGAGATAACCTTTCAAATGGCCCCTTTTACCAGTGGATATCACGCCCTTCTAGGGCGAGACGCATTTGCAAGCTTCCAAGCTATACCCCATTACGGGTACATGAAGCTCAAGATGCCTGGGCCCAATGGAATCATCACTCTTGCTAGTGATCCAGACATAGCACTCCACCCTGAAAACAAAACCGCCGCCTTGGCCCTCGAGGCATTGTCTGAAGCCCTCGCGGTCGAAGAACTAACCGCATTGCGCTCCATGGTGGATAGGGACGACGTGATACTTGATAAGTGATCCAAATCCACCTCCTTCAAACCATCGGATGAAATAGTCAAATTCCAGGACCACCCAACGAACTCCACAAAGACAGCGTCCATTGGGGCATAGCTGGACCCCACGTTCGACGCTGCACTACGGGCGTTCCTATGCGAAAACTGGGTCATATTTGCCTGGCACCCTTCTGATATGCCAGGAATCCCATGCAGGCTGGCCGAACATAGCCTGAACATATTGAAGGGACACAAGCCGGTCAAGCAAACATTACGGCGCTTTTCTGAACCCAAATGACAAGCCATGGGAGAGGAGCTAGCCAAGTTACTCGAGGCCGGATTCATCAGAGAGATAAAACATCCAGACTGGCTAGCAAACCTGGTGATGGTACCAAAGAAGGATAAATCCTGACGCCTATGCGTCGATTTCAAAGACCTCAACAAGGCTTGCCCTAAGGATCCTTTTCCCCTCCCCCGCATTGATCATATCATCGATGCAACCTCAGGACACGACTCGCTGTGTTTCCTCGACGCATACTCCGGATACCATCAAATTAAGATGAAGGAGTCCGATCAATCCGCAACGGCATTTATCACCCCATACGGGCCTTTCTGCTTCAACATTATGCCTTTCAGGCTCAAAAATGCTGGTGCTATCTATCAACGCATGATTCAAACATGCCTAGAAAAACAAATTGGCAAGACAGTTGAAGCATACGTGGATGATGTAGTCATCAAAACTAGGCATGTTGAATCCTTAATAGATGATCTGCATCTCACATTCGACAACCTCCGAACATATGACATCAAGCTCAATCCGGAAAAGTGCGTTTTGGCGTTCCCGCTGGAAAACTTATGGGCTTCATCGTTTCCAATAGAGGAATTGAGGCAAATCCAGCTAAAATCCGAGCTTTGTCACAGTTGGCTACACCAACAGACTTTAAACAAGTCCAAAAATTATCCGGATGTGTGGCAGCTCTAAGCCGCTTTATCTCCAGGTTAGGAGAAAATGCATTGCCACTCTATCGCCTACTCTGATGCACCGATCACTTCAAGTGGACGGACGCGGCAACAGCCGGATTGGAACAAATAAAGGCTCTTCTAGCAAGCAACCCAATCCTCGCCGCGCCAAACGTCGGCGAACCCGTGTTATTATACATATCGGCCACACACCAAGTTGTGAGTGCGGTGCTCATCGTCGAACGAGAGGAGGACGGACACACATTCCCGCTCCAGAAGTCGGTATACTACGTATCCACTGTCCTCACACCATGCAAATCCCGGTACCCTCATTACCAAAAAATAGCATACGCAGTTTTTATGGCATCCCGGAAGCTACAACACTACTTTCAAGAGTGCTCGATAACGGTGGCCTCCGAAGTACCTCTCAATGACATAATAAACAACCACGACGCTACAGGCTGAATTGCCAAGTGGGCCATTGAGCTCCTCCCATTCAACATATCATACAAGCCGTGCGGGGAATTAAATTCTAGGTTTTGGACGACTTCATCGCAAAATGGACAGAGGCCGGACTCCCTAAAGAGTACGAAACATATTCCAACTGGGTCATGCACTTCGACGGCTCCAAAATGCTAGCAGGCCTAGGGGCAGGCGTTGTCCTAACATCCGCTACTAGAGATACTGTTCAGTACGTCCTACAAATATTATTCATGGACTCCAACAATGCAGCCGAATATGAAGCTTTATTGCATGGTCTTCGGATGGCCATCTCCATGGGCATACAACGCTGGAAATGCGCGGGGATTCAAACCTCGCAATATCTCAAATAAATGGAGATTTTGATGCCAAAGATCCGAAGATGGTGGCTTAACGTAACACCGTTCTCAAAATGTCGGCTCGCTTTGAGGGGCTCAACTTTCACCATGTGGCTTGAGAAAGTAATCAAGCGGCGGATGTCCTTGCTCGCATCGGCGCTAAGCGCGACTCCGTCCCACCTAACATATTTCTGGAAATGCTCTTCAAGCCATCCATGGTGTGGCAGGGGGAGAGCGGCAATACCAATCTGGATCCGAAGACAACCCCAGATTCCGAACACACCGACACCATCGGGGGCTCAGCCACCGAAATTACTCCGTCGGCCCATCTCATCATGGCAGTCATCACCCCATGGACAAAACCCTTTTTGGCCTACCTTAATAGGCGAGAGCTTCCTAAGGATCAGAACGAGGCACGCTACATCGTGCGGAGCTCTAAAGCCTACAAGGTCCATGAGGGAGAACTCCATAAAAAAAGCACTACCGAAGTACTTCAAAGATGTATCTCTGAGGAGGAAGGGTGGCACATCTTGGCTGAAATTCATGCCGGTCTCGGCAGTCACCACGCCGCGGCTCGGTCCCTTGTAAGCAAGGCCTTCCATACAGGTTTCTATTGGTCGACGGCCCAAGCAGACGCACAGGACCTTGTTCAACATTGCGTCGGATGTCACCTTTTCGCCAACCAAAGCCATATGCCACCCACCGCTCTACAAACAATCCCCATCACTTGGCCTTTTGCGGTCTGGGGGCTTGATATGGTCGGACCCCTTAAACGAGGAAGCCATAAGAAAAATATCTGTTGGTCATGGTGGATAAATTCACTAAATGGATAGAGGCCAAACCAGTCAAAACGACCGAAACTAGGCCAGTGGTAGACTTTATATCCGGTGTTGTGCACCGTTATGGTGTTCCACACAACATCATCACCGACAACGGCTCCAATTTCACAGCTGATGAGGTGAAGGCCTGGTATGCCAATCTGGGCATCAAGCTCGACTACGCCTCTGTCTACCACCCACAAACCAATGGTCAGGTCGAACGCGCCAATAGTCTTATTATGAGCGGCATTAAACCCAGGTTAGTGCGGTCTTTGAAAGAATCAGACAAGCACTGGGTGGAGGAGCACGACTCCGTACTCTGGGGGCTGCGGACCACGCCCAATCGTTCTACCGGATATACAACTTTTTTCATGGTGTACGGTGCAGAGGCTGTGTTACCCTGCGACATTATTCATGACTCACCTTGAGTGCACATGTATGAAGAGAGAGAAGCCAAGTTGGATCGGCAGGACAACTTAGATGCCTTGGAGGAGGAGCATGTTGTCGCAAAAGCCCGTTCCGCATTCTACCAACAACAGGCTCGCAGGTATCAAAGTAGAGAAGTATGGGCCAAGACTTATAATGTTGGCGAACTCATTCTACGCTTGCCGGAGAAGAAAAAGGACAAACTCAAGCCCAAGTGGGAGGGTCCCTTCATCATTGACGAAGTTCTCATCGGAGGAGCGTACCGCGTACGTAATGCATCAAATAACCGCCTAGAGCCGAACCCATGGAACGCGGCTAGACTCCGAAGATTCTATGCCTAGCGCCGAACCCTTCGTTCGTCCCCTTTCTCCCCTTTTTCCATTATTTATTTTTCTCTCTTTTCATCTTTCTTTCTTTTTTATTTAGAGTCGTAAAGCTTTTCTATGGCTAAACCATACACCTAAGACACATTCAATTCTTAATATGTATGTCAGTTATACCTGGGGGCTTCTTGTACAGAAGCTTATTACTATTATTTTCCGAGCATCAAGCTCACCACATGTGTGTTTTTTCCACGTATGTACCTTTTCTTCGCCACTATATGCATCGATATGACTTAAGTTTTGGCCAAGCTGAGTTGCTTGGCTCCTGTGCTTATGCCCTACATTCCCGTTAGTTCGGCTAGGGCATAAAGGGAGCACCTCTGTGATTGTTACTGTCGGGTCATCCGGATGTGTACCTCAGACTGGGTGAAGCCGAAAGCTAGCGTTCTTAAGGGAATATTCGGTCGGTGGACTAAAGATGTTTTTACTTGTAACTTTATGAACCCCCAGATGTTATGTATGCTGTGGTTTTTTCAAACACAGTTCGGACATGCACATTAATGCATGCTTACCCAAGGAAAGGAACCCTTAACGGAACTATTCTCTCTGGAAAATGTTTCTTACGATCAAAATGTAATATAACATAACTAGTCGGATACTTGTCTGTTCAAGCAACCATGACCCCTACGTCTGGCTTCCACGCGTACCCCGGTTTACATTACCGAGCGAGTATTCGGAAGCACTCCGCACCTTCAGGTCCAGAGGTTGAAGCAAAAAGGTCTGCCATGACAAGCGTTTTATAATTCAGCTAGAGACATTAATTTGTCAAATGAAGTACATAGTCACTTAGACTCAAACACTTCTTCTTCTATGCCATCTAACAAGCTATCTAGCCTACAATCCTGCTGGGAACACTTTGCGGCTACTTGAACCTGGTCATATACCAAACTAACAGGAATTTCTTTATTTGACCCTACAGGTCCGACCCGGGCCATGTGATTCGGGTCGAGCTTGGTATACCGAGTTTTCACCATTGCATAGGCCTCTCGCGCACCTTCCCGGCAGGCCGATATCTTCCATAATCGAAAGCGCTGCCGCACTCCCTTGAGTAGCTGTACAAGCCCCTCCATTCCTCCTGGAGGGGAGTCAGATGTCCATAAAGCCTTAGCAATACATTGCATCGCCTGCCGAGCTCGCTCGTGCATTTGCGACAGCTCTTGTAGCAGATCGCTCGACGATTCGGACACCTCCTCTTCGGGATGGCCCGTCAATATACCTACAGACATAATTATTGTCAGTTTCTTTCTTTGCCGAACTATGTAAAGGTAAGTCCGAACACATACTAAATATCCCACCTCGCAGCTTCTTATTCTCCTTCACGGAGTCAGCTAGCTGGGCCCGCACATCTTTTAGCTCTTCGCCAAGCTTGGTGTTGGCATCTTGGAGTTTGTTCTTCTTCGCCCTGACCTGTGTCAGGACACGTTCGCCTGCGGCCAGTTGCCTTTGAGCTCCTGGAACTCCTGCTTGAGCGACCTTCGGTGCCTCTGTCATAAGATTTGCATATGTATTAATTATCCTAGTATATGCTTATGTTTTCTCGATAGAGGGGAACATTACCAGGCGCCGCCTTCTTGGATTTCTCCAGTTCGGCGGTAGCAGCAGTCAGCTGGTCCAGACACTTTTTCAGCTCTTGAGACAACAGATTGTTCTTCTCTGTGAGCACTGGTCATATAACGATCCTTAAATCAGTTGTACCAACTGTTTCAAGTCTCGGGGGCTACTGGTATATGATTATCCGTTTTGTACAAATGTGTACTTACCCGTATATCTTTCAAATACTGGTTTGTGGCTCTAGTAAGCCCATCTCGAGCAGCTCGGATGTAAGCATCACCCGAGTTGAAGGCATTAAAGGCCTCTTCTAAAAAACCAGGGTCCCAAAGAGTGGCCCGCCGGCGCCGATGATTCATGGCGCTTTCCACTTTGGAGTTTGTGATGGATACTTTATCCGACTCCTGCGTAGAGGGACAATCCGGTGTCACTTCCGTGTTAGCCTCAGTCCTTGCGACAGGGTCCGGAATCCAGCTCGTGGAGGCACGACCGGCAGGATCCCCGGACATAGTCCGGTGAATGTTTTTCCTGGTAAGACACAACGGATACTGTCACACTTTAAATGTGACGGCCATAGAGCATACTTAAAACAACCATACCTCTTTGCTAAAGGCTCGGCCATGCTTCTATTGGCTTTCCTATTTGAAGGCCTGCCCATCGTAGGCGCCGCCTTCTTGCGCGTCGCTTTAGGTGCCGTGTGGCGTGCCGACCGCCTCCCCTTTAGATCATAATATAGTGCAGTGGGTAAGGCGGAAGAGGGAAATTCTCCCAAGGGACAATTCTCCTAATTACTTACATGCGACGTAGGGAGGAGACTGGGATAGTCGGCGATGATGGCCACTTCGGTGCCGTACAGCTCGCCTGGTAAAACACCCCTTCCCCGAGCTCCATGAATATATCCGGATCCTCTTCGAATCCGAGATCAAGGGCCCGGTTGTGGTCCTTTGGCTATGGT
Organism: Triticum aestivum; assembly: GCF_018294505.1. Classification (NCBI taxonomy): domain Eukaryota; kingdom Viridiplantae; phylum Streptophyta; class Magnoliopsida; order Poales; family Poaceae; genus Triticum; species Triticum aestivum. Next base: position 389,429,508 of record NC_057810.1, on the reverse strand, counting down.
GCGAGGCTGTGGATCTCCCTGGTGACTTTCTGCCATTCCTGTTATAAATGACGGATTAATATTTATGGAAAAGGATTCAGGGAGTTGATGGAGTAGAGTAGTGAGACGGAAACTCACCCAGCTGGGAGGGTTGTACATGGAAAATCCATCCCTGGGCTTAATGTGGATGAACTCCTCCTCCTCCTCCCCTTTGTATAATCCAGACAGTATTTTTGCCAAAGTAGCGTAAGTGTCTGGACCCTTCCGACCATAGCGGGTGGCATCATCTTCTCCATTGAAGTGCCACATGGGGCGCCCTCGGTATTGGAGTGGCTGAACCCCTCACATTATGGATATCGCCATAGCCTCGACTATTGACAATCCGGATTGAGCAAGCGTCTTTATCTTGCTCATCAGTCGGTGGACTTCCATGCTATCTTCCTCCCTAGGGCTCCGAGGATGCCAGTTGAGGCGCTTCTTCAATGGAGTATTTTAATATTCGGGAAGACCCCTCCGGATTGGGTCAGGAAGGGAGACATCTTCAACATAGAACCATTCGGAAGGCCATTCTTCGGATGCCTTCTTTGGTGTGCCGGACAGGTATCCGGTCCCGGCGATGCGCCATATCTCGGCTCCGCCCACTTGGAATATGGATCCCTCTTGATTACGAGGGACGAGGCAAAATAGCTTCTTCCATAACTCAAAATGAGCCTCGCAACCCAGAAATAGCTTGCAAAGAGCAACATAACCCGCAATATGCAGGATGGAGGCAGGTGTGAAGTTATGCAGTTGGAGGCCATAGTACTCCAGAAGCCCTCGGAGGAATGGATGGATTGGAAATCCGACGCCTCTCAGCAAATAGGGAACAAAGCATACTCGTTCCCCCTGGATGGGTTGGGGAACTTGTCCGCCTGCTCCCCACCATCGAAAGAAGTCAATCCGGCTCGAACGGGGACCAGATCTACGAGGGGGAGAAATCCTTGGGTTTGCCGATTCACTAGTTGGTCATGGGATACGGAACACTTTTCCCAACCATCCTGCTTGGGGCCGTGAGGGCGTGAGGAAGAGCTGGGAGCGCTAGCTATGTTGGGGTGGTTTCGGCGAGCAAGCTCTATGGATTCCTCGCTTGAGGGAGATGGTGTGGATTAGATCTGAAGATCCCCGTCTCTTTAATAGACAATTTTCTCATACGGTCAGGGTGGCAAATGCAAAAATGCCCTGACCTCTCGCGCTCAACACGTGGAAGCTGAAATCATGAAGGTGCAGAAGCCGAGAAGCGCGTCATTAAATGAAAGGCCGAGCACTGCTATTTAAGTTAGGTACTTTGAAGTATTCAGAGAGGGAACCCGCCTTGCAATGTCGAAGACAATCTGCACACCGGACTCGTCGTCATTGAAAGCCTGGTTCGGGGGCTACTGAGGGAGTCCTAGATTAGGGGGTCCTCGGACAGCCGGACTATTGGACTATGAAGACACAAGATAGAAGACTTCGTCCTGTGTCCGGATGGAACTCTCCTTTGCGTGGAAGGCAAGCTTGGTGATTCGGATATGTAGATTCCTTTCTCTGTAACCGACTTTGTGTAACCCTAGCCCCCTTCGGTGTCTATATAAACCGGAGGGTTTAGTCCGTAGGACAACAATCATATCCTCATAGGCTAGAGATCTAGGGTTTAGCCATCATGATATCATGGTAGATCAACTCTTGTAATACTCATATTCATCAAGATCAATCAAGTAGGAAGTAGGGTATTACCTCCATAGAGAGGGCCTGAACCTGGGTAAACATTGTGTCCCCCGCCTCCTGTTACCATTAGCCTTAGACGCACAGTTCGGGACCCCCTACCCGAGATCCGCCGGTTTTGACACCGACACCGGTCCTTGTGAAGGTTAAAACAGCAAACTTGATAAATCACAGTTGTGGTTTTTGTGCCGTAGGTAAGTACGATTCTTGCTAGAAGCCCGTAGCAGCAACGTAAAACTTGCAACAACAAAGTAGAGGACGTCTAACTTGTTTTTGCAGGGCATGTTGTGATGTGATATGGTCAAGACATGATGTGATATGCATTGTTGTATGAGATGATCATGTTTTGTAAAAGTTATCCGCAACTGGCGGTAGCGATAGTCGTAGAAGCAATAGTTGGCGAGACAACCACGACGCTGCGATGGAGATCGAGGTGTCAAGCCGGTGATGATGGAGATCATGACGTTGCTTTGGCGATGGAGATCAAAACCACAGGATGATGATGGCCATATCATGTCACATATGTTGATTGCATGTGATGTTTATCTTTATGCATCTTATTTTTCTTAGTATGGTGGTAGCATTATATTCAAGGTATTAGTGTTCTCCCCGAGTATGCACCGTTGCGGAAGTTCTTCGCGGTGAGACACCACGTGATGATAGGGTGTGATAAGCTCTATGTTCAAATACAACGGGTGCAAGACAGTTTTTCTCATGCGGAATACTCGGGTTAAACTTGACGAGCCTAGCATGTACAGACATGGCCTCGAAACACTGGAGACCGAAAGGTCGAACGTGAATCATATAGTGGATATGATCAACATAGAGATGTTCACCGTTGATGACTACTCCATCACATGTGCTGATCATACATGGTTTAGTTGATTTGGATCACGTATCATTTAGATGACTTGAGGGATGTCAATCTAAGTGGGAGTTCTTAAGTAATATGATTAATTAAACTTTAATTTATCATGAACTTAGTCCTGATAGTATTTGCAAATTATGTTGTAGATCAATAGCTCGCATTGTTGCTCCCCTGTGTTTTTTGATATGTTCCTTGAGAAAACTAAGTTGAAAGATGATAGTAGCTATGATGCGGACTGGGTCTGTGATCTGAGGTTTATCCTTATTGCTGCATAGAAGAATTATGTCCTTGATGCACCGCTAAGTGATAGACCTACTGCAGGAGCAGGTACAGACGTTATGAACGTTTGGCTAGCTCAATATGATGACTACTTGATATTTTAGTGCACCAAGCTTTATGGCTTAGAACCGGGACTTCAAAAACATTTTGAACGACACGGAGCATATGAGATGTTCCAAGAGCTGAAATTGGTATTTCAGACTCATGCCCGTGTTGAGAGCTATGAGACATCTGACAAGTACCTTGCCTAAAAGATGGAGGAGAATAGCTCAGCTAGTGAGCATGTGCTCAAACTGTCTGGGGTACTACAATCGCTTGAATCAAGTGGGAGTTAATCTTCCAGATAAGATAGTGATTGATAGAGTTCTCTAGTCACCATCACCAAGTTACTGGAACTTCATGATGAACTATAATATGCAAGGGATGACGAAAGCGATTCCCGAGCTCTTCGTGATGCTGAAATCAACGAAGGTGGAAATCAAGAAAAAGCATCAAGTGTTGATGATTAAACAAGACCACTAATTTCAAGAAAAGGGCAAAGGGAAAGAAAGGGAACTTCAAGAAGAATGGCAAGCAAAGTTGTCACTCCCGTGAAGAAGCCCAAAGCTGGACCTAAAGCCTGAACTAAGTGCTTCTACTACGAAGGAGATGGTCACTGGAAGCGGAACTACCCCAAATATTTGGCGTATAAGAAGGATGGCAAAGTGAAAAAAGGTATAGTTGATATACATGTTATTGATGTATACCTTACTAGTGCTTGTAGTAGCCCTGGGTATTTGATACCTGTTCGGTTGCTAAGATTAGTAACTCAAAATAGGAGTTGCAGAATAAATAGATACTAGTTGAGGGTGAAGTGATGATGTATGTTGGAAGTGGTTCCAAGATTGATATGATCATCATCACACACTCCCTATACTTTCGGGATCAGTGTTGAACCTAAATAAATGTTATTTGGTGTTTGCGTTAAGCATGATATGATTAGATCATGTTTATTGCAATACGATTATTCATTTAAGACGGAGAATAATTGTTATTATGTTTACATGAATAAAACCTTCTATGTTCATACACCTAATGTTGATGGTTTATTGAATCTCGATCGTAGTGATACACATATTCATAATATTGATGCCAAAAGATGCAAAGTTGATAATGATAGTGCAACATACTTGTGTCACTGCCGTTTAGGTCATATTGGTGTAAAGCGCATGAAGAAACTCCATGTTGACGGGCTTTTGGAATCACTTGATTATGAATCATTTGATACTTGCGAACCATGCCTCATGGGCAAGATGACTAGAACTTCATTCTCCGGAACAATGGAATGAGCTAAGGACTTATTGGAAATAATACATACCGATGTATGCGGCCGATGAGTATTGAGGCTCGTGGCGGGTATCATTATTTTTTGACCTTCACAGATGATTTGAGCAAATATGAGTATATCTACTTAATGAAACACAAGTCTGAAACATTTGAAAAGTTCAAAGAATTTCAAAGTGAAGTGGAGAATCATCATAACAAGAAATAAAAGTTTCTACGATCTGATCATAGAGGTGAATATTTGAGTTATGAGTTTGGCCTTCATTTAAAACAATGTGGAATAGTTTCACAACTCACGCCACCTGGAACACCACAGCGTAATGGTGTGTCCGAACGTCATAACCGCACTTTATTAAGATATGGTGCGATCTATGATGTCTCTTACCGATTTACCACTATCATTTTGAGGATATGCATTAGAGACAGCTGCATTCACGTTAAACAGGGCACCGTCAAAATCTGTTGAGACGACACTATATGACCTATGGTTTGGCAACAAACCTAAGCTGTCATTTCTTAAACTTCGGGGATGCGATGCTTATTGTAGCGACCAGACCTCAAACAGTCTGATCTCTGTGCTCAGTGTCATCCCTGGATCAGTAATGCTAACACCACACAGTACTTGGAGGATTTATAACAGAGTAGCAATCACACACTTATTACATCGAATGTCTCAAGAGAGAACTTATTGAAATAAATATGGCTTAAGGCCATCTAAATACGATAACAGCGGAAGGCTTGGAAGAATAAGCGAGTCCATCAACTCCAACGGCATCACTGAGTATAGAACCACGACCTAAGCACCTTACTCGTCGTCTGAAAAGTCTGCAACATGAAATGTTGCAGCCCGAAAACGGGTCAGCACATGGAATATGCTGGCAATGTAACACATAGAGGAAAATATGATGGAATAAACTATACTACATGCATATTTGGCTGGTGGAAAAGCTCTATGGTTACAGTTTTGCGTAAAGCCAAATTTTCCCTACTGCAAAGGAATAAATTTATTTAACTATCATGGTGGTTGTTAAACATTGAGAATGGTTGACAACATTCTCAATCCCAATTAGAAGTACTCATTAACATCCCAACAATATTAATTAGAAGTAACATGATGAGATTCACATGATATCCAAGTACTAGATACTCAAGATGTCCATAACCGGGGACACGGCTAACCATGATTAGTTTATACACTCTGCAGAGGTTTGCGCACTTTTCCCCACATGACTCGATCGCCTCCGTTTGGTTTCTCGCACTACATGGTGTTTGAGAAACGGATGACCGAGACATAGTCTTTCAGAAGCGCTTGCACCTTACGTAAAGGGTAGACCATACCAACCTACATCCCCTACATCTGCTAGTCTACCCTGTAAGAGTTCGCATGACTTAGTCAACTATGCTAGAGCCCATAATAGCATGTGGCTGCACACGAAAGTTTCTAGCATGAATAATCTTATGATCCCTTTGAGCCTGGGTGGCGGTCCGAAGAAAAACAGGCAAGTCCTGGAAACCAGGTGCCTCAATCCACCCAGATGTGTGTTTAAGTTGCCACCTTAAATAAACCATTAATTAACAATCTCACATCTGTCATGGATACACTCACCCAATCCACGTCTACTAGCATAGCATGGCATAATAAGCAAACGTAGAAGTAACTCCCAGGGGTTTGAAAATAAAACAGGTAATAGGTACTACCTCAACTACTTCCCATAACCCACAATTTAATTAGATCCTAATCATGCAATGTTTGAGGATTGATCTAATGCATAAAAACTGGGTATGAGAAAAGTATGATCAAAGTGTTACTTGCCTTGTTGATGATCCGTGAAACCTAGAGACTCGAAGTAACAGGCGGCGCACTCCGGGTATTCTATCGCAGACAAACAAACAAACATACAATAAGTACTCATCTAATGCACAGGTAAAAACTCGAATAAAAATAACCAGAAAGTTCAACTTAAGAACTCCGGTTTGCAAAAAGAAACAAAACAAACGAAGCAACGGAAATCAAACGGCAAAAGAAAACAGCTTCGTTTTACTAATATGGATCTAAGTCAATTTTTACAGAAGCAAAAACTTGTTTAAGTTGATTATTTGGAAAGAGGGTCTCGAGACGAAACTCCAGGCGCTTGAATCGCCTGATTCCGATAAACGAGCGAAAAGGTATACTAAAACGAAAATCGGATCAGGAATCACGACCAGAAAAATCGCGGATTAAATCCGAGAAAAAGAAACACGGCGAACGGGTTAACGAACGAGCGTTCGTTAACTAACCGAATCTGACAAACACGTTCATTAAAAAGAACGAACGAGCGAACGCTCGCTATTTAACCGAACCGAAAAAAAAACCGATCTAATAAAATAAACCGAAGAAAATCGTTTAGTTTTTTAAAAAAACGGTGTCACACAAAATGAGGCGGCGGCGAACCTCGGCAGCGGGGTCGGCGAGGTCGGCGGCGGCGGCGGCGGGGTCCGGCGGCGGCTCCGACGATAGCAGGCGGCGGCGGCGGCAGCGGATCTAGCGGCGGCGGCGCAGATCTAGGGTTAGGGTTTGGGGCGGGGTGGGCCGGCGGCGGGGCGCGGGTGGGCTCGGGCGGCGGCGGCTGACGGGCCTGGGGCTCGAGGCGACGGCTATTTAAAGGCGCCCCCGGGCGGAGTCCCGCTCGGGCACGGCCCAAGGTCGGTTCGCGTTTTTTTAAATAATTACGCGCAAAAAAGCAAACGAAAGAAATACTAAACGGACTCCAAAAATCCGAAATAAATTTTCCCCAGCTTCTAAAATCAAGCCGGACAAGATGAACATTTATTTGGGGCCTAAATGCAATTTTGAAAAACGCGCATTTTTCCTAAATTCAAATAAAAAGGCAAAAAACTCCAAAACAAATCTTATTTGATTTTTTTTATTAAATCTTTATTATTTATTTATTTTGGGAAAGTCATTTTATTCCCTCTCTGAAATTTTGGTAGTAGAAATTGAAGATAAAATAAATAAAATCAAATGATCCTATTTTCAAAATTTGAGAAAACTCAAATATGAAAATAACGAAATCCCCAACTCTCTTCGTGGGTCCTTGAGTTGCGTAGAATTTCTAGGATCGAGCCAACAATGCAACAAAAATATGCTATGCAATGATGATCTAAGTATAACATTCCAAATTGAAAATTTGGGATGTTACAAACCTACCCCCCTTGAGATGAATCTCGCCCTCGAGATTCGGGTTGGCTAGCAAATAGGTGTGGGTGGGCCTTGAGCAGATCTTCCTCTCGCTCCCAGGTGGCTTCTTCCTCAGTGTGGTGGTTCCACTGAACTTTGCAAAACTTGATAACCTTACTGCGGGTAACTCGGCTGGCATATTCCAGAATCTTAACTGGTTTCTCTTCATAGGTCAAATCATCTTTCAACTGAATTGCTTCCAATGGCACTGTATCTCTCAGTGGTATATCAGCCATCTCTGCGTGACACTTCTTCAACTAAGAAACATGGAACACATTGTGAACACTTGACAATCCCTTGGGTAATTCCAACTTGTACGCTACTTCTCCCATGCGTTCCAAAACTTTGTATGGCCCCACAAAATGTGGCGCTAACTTTCCTTTAACTCCAAAAGGCTTAACTCCTCGAAGCAGAGATACTCGAAGATAAACTCTGTCTCCGACTTCATATTCTGTCTCCTTGCGTTTTGAATTTGCATAGCTCTTCTGCCTTGACTGGGCTACCTTGAGCCTATCGCGAATCAACTTTACTTTCTGTTCAGACTCCTTAATCAAATCCGGTCCAAACAACTGGCGGTCTCCAACTTCATCCCACAACAACGAGGTTCTGCACCTCCTTCTGTACAAGGCTTCGAAAGGGGCCATTTTCAAACTGGATTGATAACTGTTGTTGTAAGAAAACTCCGCATATGGCAAGTTGTCATCCCAACTTGATCCATAATCCAAGGCACAAGCTCTAAGCATATCCTCCAAAATTTGATTGACTCTCTCGGTCTGTCCATCTGTCTGTGGGTGGAAAGCTGTGCTAAACTCCAGCCTGGTTCCCAATGTTTCGTGCAACTATTTCCAGAACTTTGAGGTGAATTGGGTTCCTCTATCCGATATGATACTCCTCGGAACTCCATGCAAACATACAATCCTTGTCATGTATATCTAAGCCAATTTGGCACTGCTGTAGGTGGTCTTTACTGGAATGAAATGAGCTACCTTCGTCAAACGATCGACTACAACCCAAATCGAGTCATAGCCTGAATGAGTCCTGGGCAATCCCGTAATGAAATCCATGCCTAGTTTATCCCACTTCCATTCGGGTATAGGCAGTGGCTGTAACAATCCTGCTGGCTTCTGATGTTCTGCCTTCACCCTCTGACATACATCACAAACTACTACATACTCTGCAATATCCTTCTTCATTCCGGTCCACCAGAAAGTTTCCTTCAAATCCAAATACATCTTGGTATTTCCTGGGTGAATCGAATATGGTGAATCATGTGCCTCTTGCAAAATCAACTTCCAAATCTTCGGATCACTTGGCACGTAAACGCGGTCCTCAACCCATAAGGTATCGTGCTCATCCTCACGAAATCCTTTAGCTTTTCCCGTGTTCATCCTTTCCTTAATGGAAGCAACTTCCTTATCTATCTTTTGAGCTTCTCTGATTTTATCCATCAAAGTAGACTGAATCTCCAACACTGCTACAAAGCCTCTCGGAACTATTTCCAAACATAGCTCCCAGAATTCCTCTGCTAATTCTTTTGGTAAACCTCCGGTCATTAGGGTGTTGACATGGCTCTTGCGGCTCAATGCGTCTGATACAACGTTAGCCTTTCCGGGGTGATAATGCAACCTCATATCATAATCTTTAATAAGCTCGAACCATCTCCTCTGTCTGAGGTTTAATTCCTTCTGCGTGAAAATGTACTTCAAACTCTTGTGATCCGTATACACCTCACAATGATTTCCAATGAGGAAATGTCTCCACGTTTTCAATGCATGCACTACGGCTGCTAACTCCAAATCATGAAGCATAATTCATCTCATGAGGCTTAAGCTGTCGTGAAGCATACGAAACAACTCTTCCCTCCTGCATAAGCACTGCTTCAAGTCCTCGACGTGAAGCGTCGCAATACACTTCATAATCCTTGGTCTGATCTGGCAGAATTAATACTGGTGAGGTAACCAAACGTTTCTTCAATTCTTGGAAACTAGCCTCACACTCCTCAGTCCAAATGAACTTGGTATCCTTCTTCAACAATTCTGTCATAGGCTTCACAATCTTCGAGAAATTTTCAATAAATCTCCGGTAGTATCCTGCGAGTCCAAGGAAACTCCTGATCTCTCCAATTGTTGTTGGTGCTTCCCAGTTTGTCACAGTGGCAACTTTAGTGGGGTCTACTGCTATACCTTCTCTGGATATAACATGTCCGAGAAATCCAACTTCCTTCAGCCAAAACTCACACTTGCTGAACTTGGCATATAGCTGATGTTCTCTGAGCTTCTCGAGTACCAAACGCAAGTGCTCCTTATGTTCCTCTTCATTCTTCGAGTAAACCAAAATATCATCAATGAACACCACGATGAACTTATCCAAAAACTCCATAAACACCTTGTTCATCATGTTCATAAAATAGGCTGGGGCGTTAGTCAGACCAAATGACATAACGGTATACTCATACAGCCTGTACCTGGTGGTAAAAGCCGTCTTTGGTATATCTTGCTCCCGAATCTTCAACTGATGGTACCCTGATCGCAAATCGATCTTGGAAAACACCTTAGCTCCTTGCAACCGATCAAACAGATCGTTGATCATCGGTAGTGGGTACTTGTTCTTGATTGTTACTTCATTCAATCCGTGATAATCCACAACCATCCTTAACGATCCATCCTTCTTCTCCACTAGAAGTATCGGCGATCCCCAAGGCGAAGAACTTGGGCGAATAAAACCTTTGTCCAACAACTCCTTAATCTGCTTCTTAATTTCCTCCAAATCTTGGGCTGGCATCCTGTACGGTCTCTTGGATATCGGCCCAGTGCCTGGTAGTAGTTCAATTAAGAACTCAATGTCTCTATCCGGTGGCATGCCTGGCAACTCTTCTGGAAATACATCGGGGAAATCCCTTACCACTAGTACTTCCTCCTGCGCAACTCCTGATAAGGAATTTACATGTGCTCTTCTCGGCTCATGCCGTGATACATACTTGATTCTCCTTCCTTCAGGGGTGGTAAGCAAAATCGACTTACTGGCGCAATCTATATTCCCTCCATACTTCGATAACCAATCCATGCCTAATATCACATCCAAACCTTGCGATTCCAGAACTATTAGGTCCGAGGGAAATACATGGTGTCCAATCCTTAATGGCAGTCGATCACACCATATACTAGCCATATACTCTGCTCCGGGTGAGGTTACTAGCATGGGTGACCTAAGGGCTTGGGTTGGTAGTTTATATTTATCCACAAATCCCCTTGATATGTATGAATGCGAAGCACCAGTATCAAAAAGAACAACTGCAGTAAATGTCTTAACCAAAAACTTACCTATTACTGCGTCTGGCTGGGCTTCAACCTCCTCCACGGTAACGTGGTTCACTTGTCCTCTGTTGAAAGGGTTCGGCTTCTTTCCTGAGCTTCCATTGCCATTACCATTTTGGGCTTCTGGGCAATCATTTGCATAATGCCCAGTCTTACGGCACTTATAACAAGTGATATGGCTCAGGTCTACCTTGGATGGTGTTGGCGGGTTGGTGCGGCTTTGTCCATTGCTTCCTCCATTCCTGCTCCCATTCTTTGTGCCATTATGATTGTGCGAGCTGCCTCCTCTGTGAGTATGCTGAAACTGTCCTCCTGACTTCGGGGTAAAGCGTAGTTTCTGCTGAGCTCCAGAATTGTACTTCGCCCGTCCATACTTCCTCTTAAGATTGTCAATCTGTTGCTGCTTTCCCTCAATCATAAGAGCACGATCTACTAACTCCTGGTAGTTATTGAATGTGGCTACCATCAACTGCATGCTCAGCTCATCATTCAGTCCTCTAGAAACTTCTCCTGCTTAGCTGCATCCGTAGCAACGTCATCTGGGGAAAACGTGCTAGCTTACTGAAATCATCCACATACTAGCCAACTGTTCGTCCTCCTTGGCGTAAGTTGCGGAACCCATGCTTCTTCATGGCCATAGCTCCTGCCGAAACATGGGCAGTACAGAAACCTTGCTGAAACTGATTCCATGTGACAGTGTCTACAGGGTAAGTGGCTGTAAAATTCTCCCACCATGCTGTTGCGGGTCCGTCAAGCTGATGTGCGGCAAACTTCACCTTTTCTCCATCTGTACATCCTGCAATGGTCAACTCCCTCCCTACCTTACGGAGCCAATCATCTGCTACTATCTGCTCGGTGCTACTGGAAAACACCGGCGGATTCAGCCTTAAGAAACGTGCCAGATGGTCAACAGGTGGTGGTGGTGATGGGTTGTTGTTGTTGTTGTTGCCTTGGTTCTGTACCAATGTTTGAATCAGGGCATTCTGCTGCTGAATCAACTGAGTGATCTCTGGCGGGAAAACAAATTTAGGGTCGCGTCTCGGAGGCATCTGAGGGTTTAAAGAGGAGAGGAGAGTTAAGAATAGAATGAGGTCTAGTGAGATAACACTACCCATATGCACATGAGACAAAAGCACACAATATCATTCCAATCAATTCAAACAAGGGCATACAACGGTCTAACTATCGTTACAAAAGTGCTTGGACTAAAACTAATTAAATGGTGGAAAATTCTACTACTGTTATGGTGGTCAACTAGAAAAACTGCTCCGATGAAGATTCCATGATATCTGCTCCAGCTTCATCAACATATTCATCATCACTATCGTCGGGATCCGAATCGGTGTCGTCGATGATGATATAATTATCCGGACAAGTGGGTTCATCATCTTCTCCTCTGGGTGCTGAACCTCCCATGAATACTCCAATCTTCTCCTTAAGGTCGTCGTTCTTTCTTACTAGAGCGACGATTTCTTCCATATAATCTTTACTTGTAGCCTTGAGTTCCTCTTCTAGCTCCTTGATCTTAGTCATAGCCTTCTGCAGATCCTCCATATCTGCGCACATCTGATTCTCCTGGCATCGGATGTGTTGGTTTAATTCCTGGATATAAGCTGCGATTGATCTGTCCTTCCTGGTGTTGATCATCTCCCAACGCTCATCTCGGCGCCCACAAATCTGATAGATAGTATTCTTGAGATCCTTATGGTAAACTTCTCCAATTCGTCCCATGGCAATGTGGGCTGCCAAGCTCTTTCCTAGGCTCCATGTTGGTGCATCAAAGGTAAACTCTATTGGCTCCGTGACTGGTGCAAATGTCCTTCCTGGAATGTAGACTTGAATCATCCAGCGCTCCTCTTCGGGTAAAGTGGCGTTGAAGGTTCCAGTGAAGCTTGGTACTCCTATGTTCAGGTATCTAGTGACTTCCTTCAAGTGATATCCAAAAGGTGAGTCTTCATCTGGTTGTGTGAACTTGATCCTTGAATCCGCCATCCTAAATAATAGAAAAGATGAGGAGTCAGAAATGAGAAGAAAGAGTAGTGATCAAGGGCTTTAGCTTAGTGGTCGTGTCCTATAGTCAGCGTGCGCTCTAATACCATCTTTGTAGCGACCAGACCTCAAACAGTCTGATCTCTATGCTCAAACAGTCTGATTTCTAGCATGAATAATCTTATGATCCCTTTGAGCCTGGGTGGCGGTCCGAAGAAAAACAGGCAAGTCCTGGAAACCAGGTGCCTCAATCCACCCAGATGTGTGTTTAAGTTGCCACCTTAAATAAACCATTAAATTAACAATCTCACATCTGTCATGGAAATTCACTCACCCAATCCACGTCTACTAGCATAGCCTGGCATAATAAGCAAACGTAGAAGTAACTCCCAGGGGTTTGAAAATAAAACAGGTAATAGGTACTACCTCAACTCCTTCCCATAACCCACAATTTAATTAGATCCTAATCATGCAATGTTTGAGGATTGATCTAATGCATAAAAACTGGGTATGAGAAAAGTATGATCAAAGTGTTACTTGCCTTGCTGATGATCCGCGAAACCTAGAGACTCGAAGTAACAGGCGGCGCACTCCGGGTATTCTATCGCAGACAAACAAACAAACATACAATAAGTACTCATCTAATGCACAGGTAAAAACTCGAATAAAAGATCTAACCAGAAAGTTCAACTTAAGAACTCCGGTTTGCAAAAACAAACAAAACAAACGAAGCAACGGAAATCAAACAGCGAAAGAAAACAGCTTTGTTTTACTAATCTGGATCTAAGTCAATTTTTACAGAAGCAAAAACTTGTTTAAGCTGATTATTCGGAAAGAGGGTTTCGAGACGAAACTCCAGGCGCTTAAATCACCTAATTTCGATAAACGAGCGAAAAGGTATACTAAAACGAAAATCGGATCAGGAATCGCGATCAGAAAAACGATGAACGGGTTAACGAACAAGCGTTCGTTAACTAACCTAATCTGATGAACACGTTCATTAAAATGAACGAACGAGCGAACGCTCGCTATTTAACCGAACCAAAAAAACGATCTAATAAAATAAACAGAAAAAAAACCGAAGAAAATCGTTCGGTTTTAAAAAAACGGTGGCACGCAAAATGAGGCAGCGGCAAACCTCGACGGCGGGGTCGGCGGCGGCGGGGGGGGGGTCCAGCGGCGGCTCTGGCAATGGCAGGCTGCGGCGGCGAGCGGCGGCGGCGCGGATCTAGGGTTAGGGTTTGGGCGGGGTGGGCCGACGGCGGGGCGCGGGTGGGCTCGGGCGGCGGCGGCTGACGGGCCTAGGGCTCGGGGCGGCGGCTATTTAAAGGCGCCCCCGGGCGGAGTCTCGCTCGGGCACGGCCCAAGGTCGGTTCACGTTTTTTTAAATAATTACGCGCAGAAAAGCAAACGAAAGAAATACTAAACAGACTCCGAAAATCCCGAAATAAATTTTCTCTGGCTTCTAAAATCAAGCCGGACAAGATGAACATTTATTTGGGGCCTAAATGCAATTTTGAAAAACGCACATTTTTCCTAAATTCAAATAAAAAGGCGAAAAACTCCAAAATAAATCTTATTTGATTTTTTATTAAATCTTCATTATTTCTTTGTTTTGGGAAAGTCATTTTATTCCCTCTCTGAAATTTTGGTAGTAGAAATAAATTGAAGATAAAATAAATAAAATCAAATGATCCTATTTTCAAAATTTGAGAAAACTCAAATATGAAAATAACGAAATCCCCAACTCTCTCCGTGGGTCCTTGAGTTGCGTAGAATTTCTAGGATCGAGCCAACAATGCAACAAAAATATGTTATGCAATGATGATCTAAGTATAACATTCCAAATTGAAATTTTGGGATGTTACACTTATGTCAAAAGGCTTTAGCCTGATAAGCTCAAACCCAAATCGGAGAAGTGTGTCTTCATACCCGAAGGAAACTATTTGGTACACCTTCTACCACAAAGTCGAAGGCAAGATCTTTGTTGCCAAGAATGGAACCTTTCTAGAGAATGAGTTTCTCTCGAAAGAAGTGAGTGGGAGGAAAGTGGAACTTGATGAGGTAATTGTACCTTCTCTCAATTTGGAGAGTAGCTCATCAGAGAAATCCGTTCCCGTGATGCCTACACCAACTGGAGAGGAAGCTAACGATAATGATCATGAAACTTCAGATCTAGTCACTACAGAACCTCGTAGGTCAACCAGAGCACGATCCGCACCAGAGTGTTATGGTAATCCTGTTCTCGAAGTCATGTTACTTGACCATGATGAACCTACGAACTATGAAGAAGCTATGATGAGCCCAGATTCTGATAAATGGCTTGAGGCTATGAAATCTGAGATAGGATCTATGTATGAGAAGAAAGTGTGGACTTTGGTGGATTTGCCTGATGATCGGCGACCCATAAAGAATAAATGGATCTTCAAGAAGAAGATTGACACTGATGGTAATGTTATTGTCCATAAAGATCGACTTGTCGCAAAAGGTTTTCGACAAGTTCAAGAGGTTGACTACAATGAGGCTTTCTCAATCATAGCGATGCTTAAGTCCGTCGGAATCATGTTAGCAATTGCCACATTTTGTGAAATCTGTCAAATGGATGTCAAAACTGCATTCCTTAAATGGATATATCTAAGAAGAGTTGTATATGATGCAACTAGAAGGTTTTTTCGATCCTAAAGGTGCTAACAAAGTGTGCAAGCTCCACCGATCCATTTATGGACTGGTGCAAGCATCTCATAGTTGGAATATATGCTTTGATGAGTTGATCAAAGCATATAGTTTTATACAAACTTGTAGTGAAGCCTGTATTTACAAGAAACTGAGTGGGAGCACTACAACCTTTCTGATAAGTATATGTGATTGACATATTGTTGATAAGGAATGGTGTAGAATTTTTAGGAAAGCATAAAGGAAAGTTGAAAGGAGTTTTTCAAAGAAATACCTCGGTAAAGTTGCTTACATATTGGGCATCAAGATCTATAGAGATAGATCAAGACGCTTGATAAAGATTTTTCAATGAGTACATGCCTTGACAAGATTTTGAAGTAGTTCAAGATGGACCAATCAAAGAAAGAGTTGTTACCTGTGTTGCAAGGTGTAAAGTTGAGTAAGACTCAAAACCCGACCACAACAAAAAATAGAAAGAGAATGAAAGTCATTCCCTATGCCTCGGCCATAGGTTCTATAAAGGATCCTGCTACCTCCTCTCGAACCATAATAGACTAGTATTATTATTTTATCATTGAATCATTTATTTATCTTTAAATGAAAGTTGAAAGCGGGTTAATTCTTTTACAGACGTATTTTTTTAGGCGGTCAACATCCATGCTTCCTTAATTCATTATTCCATGAATTCCTCAAAGCGAGGCTCGTCAAAATGCGATCCGAATGACTCTAAGTCTCAATCTAGATACATATTGAAAGTGGGAGCAATTAGCTAGAGTAGCTCCATGCAGAGCATTGTAGACATAGAAAATTCGCAAAATACATACGACTCTGAATATGACAGGCCCGTTGACTAAACTTCTCTCACAAGCAAAACATGATCACACCTTAGTACCCTTTTGGTGTTAATCACATAGCGATGTGAGATTATTGACTCTAGTAAACCCTTTGGTTGTTGGTCACATGGCGATGTGAACTATGGGTGTTAGTCACATACAGATGTGAACTATTGGTCTTAAATCACATGGAGATGTGAACTAGATTATTGACTCTAGTGCAAGTGGGAGACTGAAGGAAACATGCCCTAGAGGCAATAATAAAGTTGTTATTTTATATTTCCTTATATCATGATAAATGTTTATTATTCATGCTATAATTGTATTAACCGGAAACTTGATACATGTGTGGATACATAGACAAAACATCGTGTCCCTAGTATGCCTCTACTTGACTAGCTCGCTGATCAAAGATGGTTAAGTTTCCTAGCCATGGAAATGTGTTGTCATTTGATGAACGGTGTCACATCATTAGGAGAATGATGTGATGGACAAGACCCATCCGTTAGCATAGCATAAATGATTGTTAAGTTTTATTGCCACTGCTTTCTTCATGTCAAATACATATTCCCCCGACTATGATATTATGCAACTCCGGACACCATAGGAATGCCTTGTGTGCTATCAAACGTCACAACGTAACTGGGTGATTATAAAGATGCTCTACAGGTATCTCCGAAGGTGTTTTTTGGGTTGGCATAGGTCGAGATTAGGATTTGTCACTCTGAGTATCGGAGAGGTATCCCTGGGCCCTCTCGATAATGCACATCATATGAAGCCTCGCAAGTAATGTGACTAATGAGTTAGTTGTGGGATGATGCATTACGGAACGAGTAAAGAGACTTGCCGGTAACAAGATTGAACAAGGTATGAAGATACCGACGGTCGAATCTCGGGCAAGTAACATACCGATGACAAAGGGAATAACGTATGTTGACATTATCATTCGACCGATAAAGATCTTCGTAGAATATGTGGGAACCAATATGAGCATCCAGGTTCCACTATTGGTTATTGATCGGAGAGGTTCCTCGGTCATGTCTACATAGTTCTCGAACCCATAGGGTCCGCACGCTTAACGTTCAATGACGATATGTATTATATGAGTTATGTGTTTTGGTGACCAAAGGTTGTTCAGAGTCCCGGATGAGATCACGGACATGTCGAGGAGTCTTGAAATGGTCGAGAGGTAAAGATTGATATATTGGAAGGTGGTATTCAAACACCAGAATGGTTCCGGAGTGTTACGGGAATTTATAGGAGTACCGAGGAGTTACTGGAACCCCTCGGGGGAAGTAATGGGCCACATGGGCCATAGGGGAGAGGCAAGGCAGCCCGCAAGGGGGTGCCCCCCCCCCCCATGCAGAGTTCGAATTGGACAACGGGAGGGGGCGCGGCCCCCCTTTCCTTCTCCCTCTCCTTCCCCCTTTCCTCCTCCGTTGGAAGGAAGGGGGTGACTAGGACTAGGAGTCCTAGTAGGACTCCCCCCCATGGGGCGCGCCCTAGGCTGGCCTCCTCCCCTCTCCCTCCATTATATACGGGGGCTGGGGCACCTCTAGACACATCAATTGTTCTTAGCCGTGTGAGGTGCCCCCTGCACCGTTTACTCCTCTGGTCATATTATCGTAGTGCTTAGGCGAAGCCCTACGCGGATCACATCACCATCACCGTCACCACGCCGTCGTGCTGACGGAACTCATCTAGTCCTTCGACCCTCTGCTGGATCAAGAGCTCGAGGGATGTCATCATGCTGAACGTGTGCAGAACTCGGAGGTACCGTACGTTCGGTGCTTGATCGGTTGAATCGAGAAGACGTTTGACTACATCAACCGCGTTAAGCTAATGCTTCCGCTTTCGGTCTATGAGGGTACGTGGACACACTCTCCCCCTCTCATTGCAATGCATCTCCTAGATAGATTTGCGTGAGCGTAGGAAATTTTTTGAAACTGCATGCTATGTTTCCCAACAAACTCCTCACTGACCAGCGATCCTACGAAGGAATTACTCACTCCCAGTGGGGAGCATCATGGAATTGGCAATGACGGAGGGTTGGTGATGACGAAGATCGAAGATCCCCCTCTCTAGAGCCCTGAACGGACTCCAGATCTGGCCTGCAGATGAAGAACAGGAGGTGGCGGTGGCTCCGTATCGTGAAATGACATAATTCTTCCTCCTCGATTTTTTCTCCAAATAAGGGTATTTAAGGAGTCGTAGATAGGGTCTGCAGGGTCACCGGTGGGCACAACCCACCTTGGGGCGCCTGGAGGGGGGCGCGCCCTGGTGGGTTGTGCTCACCCAGGGGGGCCCCTCCGATGGTTCTTCGCTCTAGTATTTCTTTTATTCTGAAATAAATCTCCAAAAAGTTTCGTTCCACTCCGAGAACTTTTATTTCTACACAAAACAACACCATTGTAGTTCTGCTAAAAACAGCGTCAGTCTAGGTTACTTTCATTCAAATCATGCAAATTAGAGTCCAAAACTAGAGGAAAAGTGTTAGGCAAAGTAGGTATGATGGAGACGTATCAAGTCCCCCAATCTTAAACCCTTGCTTGTCCTCAAGCAATTCAGTTGACAAACTGAAAGTGAAAAAGAAAAACTTTTACGAACTCTATTGGTCTTGTTTACATAAATAAGCTTAAGTAGCACCCAGGTTTTCAGCAAATATCATGACCAACCATGTCAGCAATAACTCTTAAAAATTATATTAACTCATATCAATGGCATAATCACTAGCGAGCAATAATAAGATATCTCAGATTCCAACACTTTGTCAAAACAATCATGATATAATATGACAACAGTGGTATCTCGCTAGCCCTTTCTGAGACCGCAAAACATAAATGTAGAGCACCTCTAAGTTCAAGCAGCGACTAAACATTGTAATTCATGGTAGAAAAGATCCAGTCATGATGCATCCAACATTAACTATGCACAATGCATGAGGATGACAATATTGCTCTCAAAATCTGGCGCTTATTTGAGAAGGTGATGACTCAACATAAAAGTAAATAGATAGTCGCTTTGCAGAGGGAAACAAGGATTTGTAGGGTGCCACAGCTCAAATTTTAAAACAAAGGTAAATGAAATTCTGGGAAATGCACTCTTCTTGTTTACGTCACGACCAAAAGTTATCAATATCTTCCATGCTAAACACATTAGTGGCGGTTCCCAAGTGATAAAAGTAAAGATTTACTCCCCTCCACCAACAATCACACTCCACGGCTAGCCGAATCCACGGGTACCATCCATACCAACATCAATCTTGGGGGGGTTGTTTAATTATTTGCATTTTTTATTTTGGGACTGTGAATCTCGCCCCTCTCGTGCAAGGACGAGTGAATAAACACTCATCATGAGAATAACCCGCTTAGCATGGAAGATACCGACTACACCCTATCGCTCTATGAACAATCCAAGCACACAAGAACATATATTTATTTGAAGTTTTTAGAGGTGGCACATGCAAATTTACTTGGAACGGCGGGGTAATATCGCATATAGGTAGATATGGTGGACTCATCTGGAATAACTTGGATTTTAGGATTTTGATGCACAAGCAGTATTCCCACTTAGTACATGCTAGCAAATAGGTTCAGAAGCAGACAACTAGAGAGCAAAAATGGTCATGAACATGCATTATGCATAATGAACATTGGATACTACCATGAGTAGGATATGAACACGATGAACATAAATATCATAGAGGCTATGTTGGTTTTGATTCAACTTCATGCATGAACATGTGCCAAGTCAAGCCACTCAAAACATTCAGAGGAGGGTACCATATCATCATACTACATCACAATCATTTTTACGCAATGTTGACATCCAAGATAAATCATTATCCACTCCTAGCTACTTAAGCATGGCATGAGAAACTATATCTCTAATTGTCATTGCAAACATGTTTCGTCATAATATGATGAATCATGGATACTAGGTTAAACATATTTACAAAAACAGAACAAGTTGAGTTCATACCCGTTTCTCTCTACCACAACCAGTTCATCAAATATCGTCATTATTGCCTTTCACTTGCACGACCAAATGATATGAAAATAATAATGGTGCAAGAGTGGCATGGACTAAGCTGGAATCAGCAAATATTTTATTCAAAAGGAGAAAAGAAAGCAGTTTGGGCTCCTTGTTAGATCAACAATAATGCATATGAGAGCCACTCAACATTTTCATCATGGTCTTCTCATTGGTATGACTCAATAAACAAAAAGAATTTCAGAGAAGCACACTTGAATAATGCTCGTTCTGGCCGGCATATGAACTATGGCCGCTGGCATGAACTACGACCGCGGTGCCAAAATTTCTGTTTTCTATTTATTGCAAAAAAATCAGGCGGCCAGATGAGATGCGTCCGCATGTTGGATGCACGGCCAACGCATCTACCGGAGCCTGCACCAATGCCTTATAACAGACAAAAAGGAAGTCATCTTTTGGTGTAGTTGGCCTTACACTTTGACCGTGATCCAAACATTAGGCCTTGTACAATGTAAGGTGCTTAGGACAGGTTCTTGGAGAAATAAACCAGGTTTTCCTTAAGCACCGATGCTTATTTGTACAAGACAGACGCTTAATTAGGCATCTCTCCTGTAGAAATAGGCACGGATGCTTCAGAAAAAGCCGATTTATTTCTCTAAGCACCTTCCTAAGCATCTACTTCCTATGTCCCATAATGTAAGACGTTTTTTGACACTACACTAGGCCTCAAACATTGTATCACGCAATTGGGCATTGGAAAAAGTGTCGGTATCACGTTCGTTTACGATAAAAGTGTCGAGGTAATAAAGCTTGTCGTTGGCCCGAGATACATCAATGTGTTGATAAGATTGAGTCCGAATGGTTTACAGTGGCGTGGTACTTTTGTTTATGGTGAACAGAGAGCACATGAAAGACACCACATGTGGGAGTTATTGAGAAGGATTAAAAACAACTCGAATGCACCTTGGCTTATGATGGGGGATTTCAATGAAACGATGTGGCAATCCGAGCACATTTCAGGCTCCAAAAGATTGGAGAGGAATATGGAGAACTTCTGGGAAATTCTATCTGAATGCAAACTCTTTGATCTTGGATACAAGGGCCCAGTTTGGACATATGATAATAAACAGGTGGGTGATAGGAACTGAGAGCAAGATTGGACAGAGGAGTGGACTCTTTGTCATGGTCAGATTATTTCAGAGGAGACTCTGTTGAACACATCTGCTCATCCCGCTCGGATCACTTACCTTTGCTGCCGCGTGTGGGAAGCCGTAAGGAGTGAAGACCAGTTGGTGCAGAAGGACAGTAACCCTTTCGGTATGAAGAATACATGTGGGAACACTCACCCTCGTTGCAGGAAACGATCGCGGATGGATGGAAACAGGCTGGTACAGCAAGTAACCTACAGGACCTTAGAAGGAAGATAAACAACTTGCAGCAAGTTCTTAGAGGGTGGGTCGACAGAGATTTTGGTTCGGTATTGAAGAAGTCCGCGGAGATTAAGAAGAGGCTAAGTAGCTTATGGAAGCTCCGGGATACAATAGCAAATCAGAGATAAATTAATCGTTGGTCAGCTGAGTTGGATGAGCTGTTGTTGAGGGAGCAACTCCTGTGGAGAAAAATATCAAGGGCCACATATCTTTGAGAAGGAGACCGTAATTTGAAGTGGTTCTAGTGGAGAGCTACTTGGAGAAAAAAGAAAAAAGAAATATCTAAGTTAAAGGACGGTGCTGCAGTGTGGAAGGAGGACAGGGAAGGGTTGCAAGAGCTAATAAGGAATTTCTTTCAGGAACTATATAAAAAAGAGAGCAAGGTGAACCCCCATGAGCTTCTGAACCTTGTTAAGAGGACAATGAAAGATGACATGAACAGGGCACTAACGAAAGCCTTTTCGGCTGAGGAAATTAGCAACTCACTATTTCAAATTGGACCACTTAAAGCTCATGGCCCCGATGGTTTCCCGGCTCATTTTTATCAACAGAACTAGGATGTGATGAAAGATGAGGTGGTTAAGGGAGTCCTTAATTTTTTTGAGGATGGCAGTCTCCCAGAAGGTATAAATGATACAGTAATAGTGCTCATCCCTAAGGAGGATCCACAGTCACTGAAAGACTACCAGCCAATCAGTTTATACAATGTCATCTACAAGGTAATTTCAAAATGTCTGGTTAACCAACTCCGGCCTTTCCTGGATGAGATCATCTCAGAGACCCAAAGCGCTTTTATCCCGGGGCGCATGATCACGGATAGTGCTACAATTGCCTTCAAATGTTTTCACAAAATTGAACATAGCAGAAACAGTCAGAATACTCATTGTGCATACAAGCTAGATTTGGCGGAAGCTTATGATAGGGTGGATTGGAGTTACCTTGAAGGGGTGTTGTTAAGGATAGGTTTCGCCCAGAAGTGGACGTCCTGGGTGATGCAGTGTGTTCAATTGATCAGATATTCCGTGAGGCTTAATGGTGAACTCTTGGCCCCATTCTCTCCCTCGAGGGGACTACGAAAAGGTGACCCCCTCAGCCCCTACCTATTTCTCTTTGTGGCGGACGGTCTGGTCAACCTCATGAATAAGGAAATAGATGAAGGTAACATTACTCAAATCAATATCGCAAGAAATAGCTCGGGCATATCCAACCTTATTTTTGCCGTCGACAGTTTGATATTCTATAAGGCCATGGTGGGCCAAGCAGAGACCATGAAGAAGGTGTTCACTACCTTTCAGAAATGTACAGGAATGCTACTGAGTGAAAGTAAGTGTTCGCTCTTGTTTAATGAACATTGTCCAGAGGAAGCTAGAGATGAAATTAAGAGGATCCTTGGTGTAGTGGCGGGTACTTCTGAGAGTAAGTACTTGGGTCTTCCAACCCCAGAAGGAAGGATAAAGGACGAAAACTTCCAACCAATCATGGATTCCCTTGGAAAAAGATGCAATGACCGATCGGAGCAATTTATGTCGTATGTCGCTAAGGAGGTACATGTCAAATCAGTGGTCCAGGCTCTCCTCTGTTATACGATGGGTGTTTTTCTATTCTTAAAAGGATTTTGTGATAAGTATGTGAAAATGATTCGGAATTTCTGGTGTGGAGAAGAGGAAGGTCGCCAAAAAGTTCACTGGATGTCTTGGGAATGGATGACCAGACCGAAAAGGACGGGGGGGTGCATAGGTTTCAGAGACATGCACCTTTTCAATATAGCTCTTCAAAGCTGGAGGCTACTGCAAAACCTTGATAGCCTGTGCGCAAGTGTCAGGACCCCGACTCGATGTCACATCGATCTAGCCGGTAACACTTCATATCACTTTGCGGCCTCACGCACGGTGTTCCCACGGGTGTCGCCTTACCTTTGCCCGGGACCGTTTGCGCCTTTTGGCTCACGTATATGATAGTGTCGCTAGCATCCATATGATAAAGAGCCCGGGCTGACATGACTAGTCGTAAACCCAAAGTGGCACAGACTTACAGGGACAGGCATCCATGACCCAGCATCGAACGTGTCGGTCATCAACGAGTGAATCCAGGCTGTAGCACTGGGCTAGCAGGACTCCGGTGAACCGGGCTGTAGCGGGCTAACAGGACTCCGGTATTCATCGCGTGACATTTCCCCGAAGGGACAGACACAGGAACGAAGAAGGACACATGCCGGCCAGCCTAAGTGTTCCGGAGCAGTAGCAAGCTACCATGGCTCGGTGGAAACACTAGGAGACATTTCCCCGTAAGAGAGGCTACTAAAGATAAACAACTAGATGGTCAGATCCCACACATACCAAGAATTTCAATAACGTACACACAATATGCTCGATATGTGCAATACAACATGGCATCACAAAATGACTCTACGACTCAAGTAGTTTATTCAATAGGCTCCGAGGAGCGAGATATTACAAACATGGGTCTCACGACCCAACACTCAGAGCATACAAGTCAAAGCACAAGCGGAAGCTATCATGTCTGAGTACAGACAACTATAAATGAAAAAGGCTGAGAAGCCTGACTATCTATCAGATCCTGCCGAGGGCACAAGATCATAGCTGAGGTATCAAGCTAAACGTCGAAGTCCACGTGAAACTACTAGCGAGACCGAAGTCTCTCTGCAAAAACATAAAATAGGCAAACGTGAGTACAAATGTACCCAGCAAGACTTACATCAGAACTATCTACATATGCATCATTATCAACAAAGGGGATGGTAGGGTTTAACTGCAGCAAGCCAGCTTTGACTCGGTGGCTATCCTAAACTACGACTGCAAGCGACTCTTTTGAGGTGGCGCACACGAGTCCACATATTCACCATATCAATACACCACTATGGATCCGCTCCCGTCTCCCTACGAGAACGCCATCCATAGCACTCACGCTTATCTTGCGCATTTTAAAGTATCCACTTTCACTTGTCTATGAACTGATATAAGTAATCCAGAAGTCCTTTTCCGCGGACACGGCTATTCGAATAGATGATGTTAACCCTGCAGGGGTGTACTTCTTCATACATGTTTCCACCACTTAGCGTCTGCACACGACATGTGCTCGGCAGACTTCAAGCGAAAGCCGACGTGGGTGTAGACCACGACCTACCTAAACACTCAAGTCTCTAGTCCAGGTTTATCGCCTATTCGGGTTCCATCCATGAGGAGATCCGGCCGGAGTTTCGCTCACAGCCCCAAACGATGTGAACAGGGTTCCGTGACACCAAACGGGCGCCCGGTTTACCCGGCCACGTGCCTACCGCATCACAGCCCACCCCTACGGTCAGCGCTGTCCACGGCCTCCAGCATACTACAAACACCAGAAACTACTTGCAACTCCTGGACAGAGGACGAGGGTGAATGAGAAGTCGAGCGGGGTCATATTTCAGGGCCCAATGCATGGTAGTAGCTGAATCATGGATCACAAACACAGAACTCAGTTCCTAAGGACGGCTTCAATGAGACAACCCACCATGTACTCCTACATGGCCTCTCACCGACACCTTTTACCAAATCGTGTTCACACACTTAGCTCACACACAGTAGGACATGTTCACACACCTCTGATTCATCCTCGATGAATCAGACCTGACTCAACTCTAAGCAGTAGCAGGCATGACAAACAAGCATGAATGAGTAGGCACATCAGGGCTCAAACAACTCCTACTCATGCTAGTGGGTTTCATCTATTTACTGTGGCAATGACAGGTCATGCAAAGGATAAAGGGGTTCAGCTACCGCAGCAAGTAACAGATGAATCGGTGTTGTCCTAATGCAGTAAAAGGGAGCAGGAGCGAGAGAGTAGGATTGTATCGGAATGAACAAGGGGGTTTTGCTTGCCTGGCACTTTTGAAGATAACATTGAGTCTTCATCAGTGTCAACGATCACATCATCGGTATCACGTCTATCGAGAGGGGACAAATACCGGCAACACAGAAGGGAACACAATCAATGCAATGCACAATATGATGCATGATCATGACATAGCAAAATGAATGTGTTTTGGGCTAATGCATCTAGCAACAAGTTAAATGAAGTTGGTTTGAATACAAGATTCAAATTCAAACTCCATATGTGATTATTTAAATGCCCTTTAATTGATTTGTGCTAAACAGCAGCTATAAGTTGTTCTAACATGCATGAAAATGGTACAGATGGATTCCTTGAATTTTTCTGATAATTTTTCATATATAATTTATTTCATTTGGAGTTACGGTTAATTTTCTATGATTTATTGAAGTTTTAGCTATTTTCTGAAATTTTCTGATTATTTAGAATTAAAATAATTCCAGAAAATTAATTATGACATCAGCACTGCGTCATGCTTGCATCAGCAAGTCAACAGGGCTGCCCCGGGTCAAACCTGACCTGTGGGACCCATATGTCAGCGTCACAGGTTAAACAGGGGGGGTTTATTTTAGTTTAATTAAGGATTAGGGCACTAGGGCCCACATGTCAGTGGCTCTGGGGTTAGATTAGGTGGTGATTAGCTTAAGCTAATCACCTGATGGCGGGGGCCCACCTGTCAGGGTCAGCAGAGGGGGTAGTTAAAATAAAATAACTAAACTAATTAACAGGGGGGGCTGGCCCCACCTGTCATCGACCCAGAAAGGGGGGGGGGGTCCCGCCGTGGTCAACGTGGTCAGACCCACCGGCGGCTTGATGCCGGCGAGGCCAGACGCGGTGGTGCGCGTCGGAAACCAACTACAGGGGCTCTTTTGGCGCGCAGTGAGCAGCTACGGGGAGAGGGTGGAGTGGCGCATCCAACGGTGGCGGTGGCGGAGGCTGGGGTGGCCGGAAAAGTGGTCGGCGACGAGGTTTGGCGGCGGCAGCAGCTCGGGCAATCCTGGGGTCGGGGTTAGGGAGCACGGCAGGAGGGGCTGGGGCGTGCTACGGACTCCCGAGATCACGATGAGCACGACCGTGGCCTCGGATACGAGCTGGGGTGGCTGTGGCCACGGCCACGCCATGGCCGGCGGCGAGAGATTCTCGGGCAAAGTGGTGGGGCTAGCTAGAGAGGGAGGTGGGGCACGGGGTCCGGCGAATCGACGGAGGGGAGCTTCGGTGTCCGGCGACGGAACGGCGATGGTGACGGCGTTGCAGGGCTTCCGGAGGGCCGTGGGTCGGTGGGGAGGAAGGAGGGGGTCGAGGCGGAGCTCCCTGGGGCGTCGGTGAGGCGTGGGGAGCACGGTGGCTGCGGCAATCGGCGTCGGTGGCGGCGGCTCCGCTCGGGTCCGAGGTGCGGAGCGAGAGGGAGAGCAGGAGGAGGGGATGAGCACGGGAGGGAGTTGAGAGAGGCCCGAGGGGGTGCGTGGCATCCTTAGCCGATCCGGGGCGGGGCGGCAAGCAGGAGGTGGCTCGGGCGCGTGCGCGCGCGCTCCGGCCACGCGCCTCTGTCCTACTGTCCCGAGGAGGAAGACGACAGGGAGGCGCTGGCGGGCTGGGCCGGCCAGGGGGGGAACTGGGCCGGCTGGTGGGCTGCGCGGGTGAGGCCAGGTAGGCTTTACTCTTTTTATTATTATTTTTAGTTACTGTTTTCTATTTTCTGTAATTGTGTTTGGATTTATTAAAAATGCCAGAGCATTTCCAAAAATCATGCAACTGACTGTGGCCACTGTTTGGAATATTTCCAACAGTAAACATTTCAGTTTGTGATTATTTGAGCATTTAAAATATTATTAGCAATTAAATGCCCAAATGCAAATACTATATAATTTAATTCAAAAATCCAGGAATAGCCTATAAATATGTTCATCATTTTTGGAAGAGGTTTTTCACCTTTAACATAAATTATGAACATTTCCAAAGGGCATTCTGGGTTATTGAAAATATTTTTATTGAACCTAGTTAAATTTCATTTGGTGCTAGGGTTTCAACAATCCCTATTTCAAATTTAACTGAAATTTAAACATGGTGCAACACTCTAATGCATGCACTAGGCATTGTCAGAACTAGGGATGTGACAACTCACCCCCACTAAACAAGAATCTCGTCTCGAGATTCAAGCGTAGGGTAAGGTGAAAGGGGAACGCAAACTAGCACAATCTTCACGATCCAGGTTGCACTTCAAATGAACGTTGATTTGAACACCATCTTTGTCTTGTCGTCTTGCTCTGAGATCTTCAGCTAATCATGACAAGAAGAGGAAAGGAAAACTCTGGAAGGATCGGTCTTCTCGAAGATCGAACAACTCAGGATTAACTCACGGAATGAGACTTAGGACCATCTCTCGGGTTGAGACACGAGATACACATCAAGAGAGGTGGAAAGAAACGGATGACGAAGGTTCACTAGGTGGACAACAATTCCACACCTAAGAAGGTGGCAAACGATTGTCAACGTAGCGAGGAGTTGAGTTGCCATGATACCATAACGATACACCTTAGGGAAGGTGACTCGTAGAGATATCCCCTTAAGTGGCAAAAAGAATTACTTTTGATTCAAAGATCATTGAAACTCTTTAAACCAGCCTAAGGCAATTCTCGAGCGATCGTTTGGAGGGGGTCAGTAGAATGGCATACTCGGACTTGGATGATGTGGATTACCTTGTTGAAGACAACGCAATGGATGAATTTACTTATCACCGGAAATGGAAGGGACATTGGTGGTGCAAGCTGGGAACAAAATGCAAATGCTAGGAAAGATTCTGGTAACTGGGGAAGAACCCAACAACAGAGAGTGAATTCACTGTTTGAAGAGGTCATAGCATTGCCGAGGAAACTGAGAGGAATCCCAGTTAGTGCCGATGATAAGACGTAGCGCTTGTGCGTGCTCTCAAGAACTTGAGCATTTCCACAATCATCAAGATTTTACCAATATCCGTGTCAAGGATTCTGGCAACACAACTTACTAACATGATGAATAGCGATGGACGATGCAGATGCAAAGGAGGATAACACTTTCTCAGATTTCACCTTAGCGAGCCAAGGAACAAAATCTGGACGATCGACCGAGAGACATTTAGCACTCCGCTTCTAATGTTCTCCTTGATGTGCTAGTATAACCCATTCATAGATATGGTTTGATATCTAAAACATCAAGTAAAAGGTCGGACTTCGGGAACACAAAAATCCATAGGGGCAACTAGGGAGTAAATCCTACGAAATCCCTAGGGGGGGGTGGCCAACTTCCTCAAACAAGATACTATAATAATAGGTCTACCGGATGGGTGTGTTGGCCACGACATCCACCTTACCGGTTATCGAGAGACCAATATTATAGTTCTTAGGGAAATGTTCCAACCATCATATCTGCCTGAGATTCAGCTCTGGTTGGTGTTAGGATATTCCAGGCTCATCGAGTCTTAGGAAGAAAAATGAAAGTTTGCAACACAAATCGACGAGATGACGTTGCGGGATTCTCGGGAGATAAACTACGATAGCAAGCTTCAAAACATGAGCTGGTTCTGCTACAAACATGTGAACACGTTGTCCCAGACAAGCATGACCACGTGGTAGTCTTATAATAAAACACTACCGAGTTCAGGAGGGGGAACCATCAACGAGGGTATCGAAGTTCTTTCATAAGTCCGGATTAGCTCTTATGAAGGAACTCCTTCTCCTTGAACAAATCAATCAGTGGCTTGGTGTGCTAGGGATACATATAGATTGAAGGTTGCAAGTCTTCAAACCACAGCATTCTTCGTACGTGTGCATGACTGATTTGGAATGATTCCAAAGAAAGCAACATTGACTTTCTCGAATCCACGGCGGCAACTTGCATCAGATGCACATGAATTAAAGGAAGTCACTACCTTCATCCAAACATATGCTTCATGAGCTAGCATGAACAAATGCTTTCAAAAGTTCCCAATACTAGCTTAATGTTCAGCAAAATTATGGAGAAGACAAGGATGTTGTCAATGGGCGCAACAACAATTCATCTAGGTTTCCTTTTAAAAGGAATTCCATAGTTAAGTGAACACGGTGATAGCATTGGTCAGACCTAAAAGATATAATGGTGTATGCTCGAGGGATCAACCACGAATAAGACAACATTACGAATATCGTTGGTTCTGGTCTGATTGGATGATAGCCCACACTCCAATCAAAAGTTAGATAAAAATGATAGGTCCAGCAACTGATCACAGGGACCAATCGATGAAGATATCATCTTTCGTCAACACACACTACACAAGAATATCCCTTTGGAACGAACTAAGTCAGGCAAGCTTTTATCTTCCAACTCTCCAAGTTGTTGTCTAGCTTAACCAACTAGCTCCGGGGTATCCAACACGGATTCTTGGAGAAAGGGTGGTTTACAGGATGAACCAACTTGATCACGAGCTCAACATAACAGTCAGGTGACAACCTGGTGATACCTTCAAGAGGATATTCGAAAAATCACGAACCACCGATATGTTACTAAGCTCGAGAACAATCTTGCTTTTTGAGGCAAGACGATATGATTAATAGAGCGAAGATTTGAATAATCCTAACTCATCGATCGAGGAGTGCACCGAGAACAAGGACTAGGTAGCATGATCAACCTTAGAATGATGATTCAAAACCAGCACGCTAAGAATGAAATTATTGTCCTTTAACTACCAAGCAACGAGGTTGCTGGGAGTATTGATTTCACACATCACAATTCATTTGTCGGTATTCCGGTTGCATCAACACGAGGCCGAGGAATGACTAATGATGGTGAGAAGTATCACTACGTCAAAATTCATGAGAGTTGGTGCAGTTCTCATGACAATTCTGACATAAAGGGGGTAATACTCCAAGGTAGAACAGAACCAAAAGCTGGATTAGCAATTTGATCTGCCGAGCACAACTTCTTTGACCCAATCCTAGATATGGAAGAGGTACCGGAGTTTGTTTCTCCTAGTCATTCTGCGATAGAATGGCTTGACGGACCACAAGAGTAATAGGCATCGATAGACGAACGCACGCATACTCTTGACTATCAATTGATAGACGAGGGTCAGAAGACAACTAAAGAGGGACAACTCAAAGGAACATACGATTTTCTGAGTTGTGGATGCATGGTTTAGTATGTCGAACGAATTCCACATATTTCTTCCGGATAACCCATGCAGAAAGGTAGAACTGGCAGAGTCACGATTTATGGATGGAGAACTCCTCAAGAGTACTCTAATTGTGATCTTTTGATCCAATAAACATCTGCCATAAGCGGTTCATAGTATTTGGATGAAGGAAATACCACGGACCTCGAGGACTAATGCAAGGTTTACTAATATCCTGAAGGAACTAGCAACACTATCAACATGATTTAAGTAGAGTGAATCTCGGGTTCAAAACCCAGGAATAGAATACCTACTACTAAGTAGCATCACGGGATGCTTCCGAGAATAAAAGCCAGAATCATCACACTGGGATCACAAAACATTGCTAGATTACTAGGTGACTCCCTAAACACCTAGGGCCATAATAGTAACTCCAACATAATGTCAAGGCAATAGAATACCTCAACTCAACAATTAGTGTAATTGAGCTGGCTTAAAGGAGCATCGAAACCAGAGGAAAAGGATTTTGCAAATGCATCAGACTATTTAGAAACCTGGAATGACTCGGACAGCATAACGGCTGTAAATGCTCAGAAGAGATTTGAGACATTCACAAAAATGGTGGCATAACCACTCAGAGGCACAATATCAAGGTTTCGAGATCAATAATTAACATACAGAGGTAGAAATGAACTGAGGCTTAATCCAACAATCTTATAAGTCTACGGATTAGTAACACGTGATCCTGATGGAAAGAAGAGATAGCCTAGTTCTTAATCCCCGTAGAAGAGAAGATGATGACTCAGATCAGAAGGCCATGAGGTATAAGGAGTAAAAAGAGCCTTACGTTCCATCCCACAATCAATTCCCTTACATAACTAAAGAATTTCTAGACTCAACTTCGACCAGTTTGGCTTGGTAATCCTACAGGCAGTCAAGCTCTGATACCAACGCTGTCAGGACCCCGACTCGATGTCACATCGATCTAGCCGGTAACACTTCATATCACTTTGCGGCCTCACGCACGGTGTTCCCACGGGTGTCGCCTTACCTTTGCCCGGGACCGTTTGCGCCTTTTGGCTCACGTATATGATAGTGTCGCTAGCATCCATATGATAAAGAGCCCGGGCTGACATGACTAGTCGTAAACCCAAAGTGGCACAGACTTACAGGGACAGGCATCCATGACCCAGCATCGAACGTGTCGGTCATCAACGAGTGAATCCAGGCTGTAGCACTGGGCTAGCAGGACTCCGGTGAACCGGGCTGTAGCGGGCTAACAGGACTCCGGTATTCATCGCGTGACATTTCCCCGAAGGGACAGACACAGGAACGAAGAAGGACACATGCCGGCCAGCCTAAGTGTTCCGGAGCAGTAGCAAGCTACCATGGCTCGGTGGAAACACTAGGAGACATTTCCCCGTAAGAGAGGCTACTAAAGATAACAACTAGATGGTCAGATCCCACACATACCAAGCATTTCAATAACGTACACACAATATGCTCGATATGTGCAATACAACATGGCATCACAAAATGACTCTACGACTCAAGTAGTTTATTCAATAGGCTCCGAGGAGCGAGATATTACAAACATGGGTCTCACGACCCAACACTCAGAGCATACAAGTCAAAGCACAAGCGGAAGCTATCATGTCTGAGTACAGACAACTATAAATGAAAAAGGCTGAGAAGCCTGACTATCTATCAGATCCTGCCGAGGGCACAAGATCATAGCTGAGGTATCAAGCTAAACGTCGAAGTCCACGTGAAACTACTAGCGAGACCGAAGTCTCTCTGCAAAAACATAAAATAGGCAAACGTGAGTACAAATGTACCCAGCAAGACTTACATCAGAACTATCTACATATGCATCATTATCAACAAAGGGGATGGTAGGGTTTAACTGCAGCAAGCCAGCTTTGACTCGGTGGCTATCCTAAACTACGACTGCAAGCGACTCTTTTGAGGTGGCGCACACGAGTCCACATATTCACCATATCAATACACCACTATGGATCCGCTCCCGTCTCCCTACGAGAACGCCATCCATAGCACTCACGCTTATCTTGCACATTTTAAAGTATCCACTTTCACTTGTCTATGAACTGATATAAGTAATCCAGAAGTCCTTTTCCGCGGACACGGCTATTCGAATAGATGATGTTAACCCTGCAGGGGTGTACTTCTTCATACATGTTTCCACCACTTAGCGTCTGCACACGACATGTGCTCGGCAGACTTCAAGCGAAAGCCGACGTGGGTGTAGACCACGACCTACCTAAACACTCAAGTCTCTAGTCCAGGTTTATCGCCTATTCGGGTTCCATCCATGAGGAGATCCGGCCGGAGTTTCGCTCACAGCCCCAAACGATGTGAACAGGGTTCCGTGACACCAAACGGGCGCCCGGTTTACCCGGCCATGTGCCTACCGCATCACAGCCCACCCCTACGGTCAGCGCTGTCCACGGCCTCCAGCATACTACAAACACCAGAAACTACTTGCAACTCCTGGACAGAGGACGAGGGTGAATGAGAAGTCGAGCGGGGTCATATTTCAGGGCCCAATGCATGGTAGTAGCTGAATCATGGATCACAAACACAGAACTCAGTTCCTAAGGACGGCTTCAATGAGACAACCCACCATGTACTCCTACATGGCCTCTCACCGACACCTTTTACCAAATCGTGTTCACACACTTAGCTCACACACAGTAGGACATGTTCACACACCTCTGATTCATCCTCGATGAATCAGACCTGACTCAACTCTAAGCAGTAGCAGGCATGACAAACAAGCATGAATGAGTAGGCACATCAGGGCTCAAACAACTCCTACTCATGCTAGTGGGTTTCATCTATTTACTGTGGCAATGACAAGTCATGCAAAGGATAAAGGGGTTCAGCTACCGCAGCAAGTAACAGATGAATCGGTGTTGTCCTAATGCAGTAAAAGGGAGCAGGAGCGAGAGAGTAGGATTGTATCGGAATGAACAAGGGGGTTTTGCTTGCCTGGCACTTTTGAAGATAACATTGAGTCTTCATCAGTGTCAACGATCACATCATCGGTATCACGTCTATCGAGAGGGGACAAATACCGGCAACACAGAAGGGAACACAATCAATGCAATGCACAATATGATGCATGATCATGACATAGCAAAATGAATGTGTTTTGGGCTAATGCATCTAGCAACAAGTTAAATGAAGTTGGTTTGAATACAAGATTCAAATTCAAACTCCATATGTGATTATTTAAATGCCCTTTAATTGATTTGTGCTAAACAGCAGCTATAAGTTGTTCTAACATGCATGAAAATGGTACAGATGGATTCCTTGAATTTTTCTGATAATTTTTCATATATAATTTATTTCATTTGGAGTTACGGTTAATTTTCTATGATTTATTGAAGTTTTAGCTATTTTCTGAAATTTTCTGATTATTTAGAATTAAAATAATTCCAGAAAATTAATTATGACATCAGCACTGCGTCATGCTTGCATCAGCAAGTCAACAGGGCTGCCCCGGGTCAAACCTGACCTGTGGGACCCATATGTCAGTGTCACAGGTTAAACAGGGGGGGTTTATTTTAGTTTAATTAAGGATTAGGGCACTAGGGCCCACATGTCAGTGGCTCTGGGGTTAGATTAGGTGGTGATTAGCTTAAGCTAATCACCTGATGGCGGGGGCCCACCTGTCAGTGTCAGCAGAGGGGGTAGTTAAAATAAAATAACTAAACTAATTAACAGGGGGGGCTGGCCCCACCTGTCATCGACCCAGAAAGGGGGGGGTCCCGCCGTGGTCAACGTGGTCAGACCCACCGGCGGCTTGATGCCGGCGAGGCCAGACGCGGTGGTGCGCGTCGGAAACCAACTACAGGGGCTCTTTTGGCGCGCAGTGAGCAGCTACGGGGAGAGGGTGGAGTGGCGCATCCAACGGTGGCGGTGGCGGAGGCTGGGGTGGCCGGAAAAGTGGTCGGCGACGAGGTTTGGCGGCGGCAGCAGCTCGGGCAATCCTGGGGTCGGGGTTAGGGAGCACGGCAGGAGGGGCTGGGGCGTGCTACGGACTCCCGAGATCACGATGAGCACGACCGTGGCCTCGGATACGAGCTGGGGTGGCTGTGGCCACGGCCACACCATGGCCGGCGGCGAGAGATTCTCGGGCAAAGTGGTGGGGCTAGCTAGAGAGGGAGGTGGGGCACGGGGTCCGGCGAATCGACGGAGGGGAGCTTCGGTGGCCGGCGACGGAACGGCGATGGTGACGGCGTTGCAGGGCTTCCGGAGGGCCGTGGGTCGGTGGGGAGGAAGGAGGGGGTCGAGGCGGAGCTCCCTGGGGCGTCGGTGAGGCGTGGGGAGCACGGTGGCTGCGGCAATCGGCGTCGGTGGCGGCGGCTCCGCTCGGGTCCGAGGTGCGGAGCGAGAGGGAGAGCAGGAGGAGGGGATGAGCACGGGAGGGAGTTGAGAGAGGCCTGAGGGGGTGCGTGGCATCCTTAGCCGATCCGGGGCGGGGCGGCAAGCAGGAGGTGGCTCGGGCGCGTGCGCGCGCGCTCCGGCCACGCGCCTCTGTCCTACTGTCCCGAGGAGGAAGACGACAGGGAGGCGCTGGCGGGCTGGGCCGGCCAGGGGGGGAACTGGGCCGGCTGGTGGGCTGCGCGGGTGAGGCCAGGTAGGCTTTACTCTTTTTATTATTATTTTTAGTTACTGTTTTCTATTTTCTGTAATTGTGTTTGGATTTATTAAAAATGCCAGAGCATTTCCAAAAATCATGCAACTGACTGTGGCCACTGTTTGGAATATTTCCAACAGTAAACATTTCAGTTTGTGATTATTTGAGCATTTAAAATATTATTAGCAATTAAATGCCCAAATGCAAATACTATATAATTTAATTCAAAAATCCAGGAATAGCCTATAAATATGTTCATCATTTTTGGAAGAGGTTTTTCACCTTTAACAGAAATTATGAACATTTCCAAAGGGCATTCTGGGTTATTGAAAATATTTTTATTGAACCTAGTTAAATTTCATTTGGTGCTAGGGTTTCAACAATCCCTATTTCAAATTTAACTGAAATTTAAACATGGTGCAACACTCTAATGCATGCACTAGGCATTGTCAGAACTAGGGATGTGACAGCAAGAGTGATCAAGTCAAAGTATTACCCCCATGGAAACCTGCTGGATTACAATCTTCGCTTCGGACGCGTCACCGATTTGGTGAGGCATTGAGGCTGGCTTGGAGTTACTAAAGAAAGGGATAATCTGGAGAGTGGGGAATGGAGAGAAAATCCAGATTCAAAGGGATCAATGGATCCCACGTAGGGAAGGCCTTAGAACTGCAGCTTTCATACGTAGATCGACACTCCGCTGGGTGAACTAGCTAATGCTTCCAGACCAGAAGGAGTGGAACGTCGAGCTCATAAGGAAAAAATTTCATGATTTTGATGCGGATGAAATCTACAAAATTTGAATCCCGAGCTCGGATATAGAGGATTGCAATGATGGCATTACGAAAAGAATGGGATTTTTCAGTAAAGAGCGCATACAAGTTAGCCGCATCCATCCAAGGGAAAGTCTTACAAGCCCCTTCTAGTTCGTCCAGCGGGGCGCATGGTCAGAGCATCTGGGATCTAATATGTGAAAGTGCAACTATCCTTGGGTAGTTTTGGTAATGATTAACAACATATAGCTCATTGAACTAATGTTATTTCAAGATGAATATTTTAGGAAAGTTCAATGACTGGCATGGCATGGATCAGGAATGTGGACCCCTCAAAATGCTAAGGACAAAGGATTGGCTCAAGCTCTAAAAGCTCAAGACTCTACATTTTACTTTTAGTGATCCAAAATCACATTGAGTCCATAGGAAAAGCCAATACTATTAAAAGGGGATGAGCTGTTGCTTAATGGCTTGCTTGCTCAAAATGCTTAGTGATATGCTCCAAAGCCCTCAACCATTTTGTCATATCCACATATGTCCCAAACCAAAAGTCAACCTCGGCCCCACCGATTTGATCTATCTGGCGCCACCGAGTTCATTTGACATAGCCACTGCCAGAAACCCTAGTCACTTCGGTCTTACCGATAGGGATCTCGGTCTCACCGAGATGGGGTTGCAAACTCCCTGTTTCCCTTCGTAACATTTCGGTCTAACTGAGATGAGTGATCGGTCCCACCAAGTACGCAGTGCAAATTTCCTGTTTCCCTTTCGTAACGTTTCGGTACCACCGAGATGAGCGCATCGTTCCCACCGAGTTTGCCTGACCAACTCTCTGGTTAGCTTATTACCAAAGTCGGTCCCACCAAGTTTGTGTAATCGGTCTCACCGAGATTACATTATGCCCTAACCCTAACGAAATCAGTCCCACCGAGTTGACATGTCGGTCCCACTGAAATGCCTAACGGTCACATTATGAACTAAATCAGCCCGACCGATTTTTCTGATTCGGTCCCACCGAGTTTGGTAAATTGTGTGTAACAGTTAGATTTTGTGTGGAGGCTACATATACCCCTCCACCCTCTCCTCATTCGTGGGGGAAGCCATCAGAACATGCCTACACTTCTAGCATTCATTTTCTGAGAGAGAACCACCCATGTGTTGAGGCCAAGATATTCCAATCCAACCATATGAATATTGATCTCTAGCCTTCCCCAAGTTGCTTTCCACTCAAATCATCTTTCCACCAAATCCATTCCTATGAGAGAGAGTTGAGTGTTGGGGAGACTACCATTTGAAGCACAAGAGCAAGGAGTTCATCAACAACACACCATCTATTACCTTTTGGAGAGTGGTGTCTCCTAGATTGGTTAGGTGTCACTTGGGAGCCTCCGTCAAGACTGTGGAGTTGAATCAAGGAGTTTGTATAGGCAATGAGATCACCTACTTCGTGAAGATATACCCTAGTTAGGCAAGTCCTTCGTTGGTGATGGCCATGGTGGGATAGACAAGGTTGCTTCTTCATGGACCGTTCGTGGGTGGAGCCCTCCGTGGACTCGCGCAGCCGTTACCCTTCGTGGGTTGAAGTCTCCATCAACATGGATGTACGATATCACCACCTATCGGAACCACGCCAAATATCTCCGTGTCAACATTGCATTTTCTCCCTCCAAACTCCTCTCTTTACCTTGATATGCATGAATTACATTCTGCTACTATACTCTTAGAATTGCATGTGTAGGTTGATTGCTTGACTTGTGCTATGTTGCTAAAATCTGCCAAGAACTAAAATTGGGAAAAGGCTAGATTTTTATTTGGTCAAGTAGTCTAATCACCCCCCTCTAGACATACTTTCGATCCTACAAGTGGTATCAGAGCTACGGTCTCCATTTGCCTTGATTTCCATAGCTTTTGGTGATCATAGCCTCAGTTTCAGAACCTAGGAGAGTATGGTGTCTAGCAAGGGAAATTACCACCGTAGAGATCCTTACTTTGATGGTACTAATTTTGCTAGTTGGAAGCATAAGATGAAAATGCATATTCTTGGGCATAACCCCGCCGTTTGGGCTATTGTGTGTATTGGCTTGCAAGGTGAATTCTTCGATGGGAGAGAACGAAACCATGAAGCTACCGAGGAAGAGTTGAAGATGCTGCAATACAACGCTCAAACTTGTGCTATTCTCTTCAACGGATTGTGCCCTGATAACCCACAAGTATAGGGGATCGCAATAGTTTTCGAGGGTAGAGTATTCAACCCAAATTTATTGATTCGACACAAGGGGAGCCAAAGAATATTCTCAAGTATTAGCAGTTGAGTTGTCAATTCAACCACACCTGAAAACTTAGTATCTGCAGCAAAGTGTTTAGTA
Organism: Triticum aestivum; assembly: GCF_018294505.1. Lineage (NCBI taxonomy): Eukaryota > Viridiplantae > Streptophyta > Magnoliopsida > Poales > Poaceae > Triticum > Triticum aestivum. The sequence goes on along the minus strand of NC_057810.1, from coordinate 389,391,058 downwards.
GCAAAGTAATATGATAGTGGTGGTAACGGTAACAAAAGTAAAGACAACAAAAGTAATGTTTTGGTATTTTGTAGTGATTGTAACAGTAGCAACGGAAAAGTAAATAAGCGAGAACCAGTATATGGAAAACTCATAGGCACTGGATTAGTGATGGATAATTATGCCGGATGCGGTTCAGCAAGCCTACGATGGAATTACTCACGCACGGCGGTGAGCATCATGAAATTGGTGATGGAGGATGGTTGATGATGATGACAGCGATGAATCCCCCTCTCCGGAGCCCTGAACGGACTCCAGATCAGCCCTCCCGAGAGAGATTAGGGCTTGGCAGCGGCTTCGTATCGTAAAACGCGATGATTTCTTCTCTCTGATTTTTTTCTCCCCAAAAGCCAATATATGGAGTTGGATTTGGTGTTGGAGGGCTTCCAGGGGGGCCATGAGGGGGGGGGGCGTGCCCCCACCCTCGTGGACAGGGTTTGGGCCCCCTGATCTTCATCTTTGGCGAGGAATTTTTATTATTTATTCTAAGATATTCCGTGGAGTTTGAGGTCATTCCGAGAACTTTTGTTTTCTGCACATAAAACAACATCATGGCAATTCTGCTGAAAACAGCGTCAGTCCGGGTTAGTTCCATTCAAATCATACAAGTTAGAGTCCAAAACAAGGGCAAAAGTGTTTGGAAAAGTAGAGACGACGGAGACGTATCAACTCCCCCAAGCTTAAACCCGTGCTTGTCCTCAAGCAATTCAGTTGACAAACTGAAAGAGAAAAAGAAAAACTTTTACAAACTCTATTTGCTCTTGTTGTTGTAACATGAAAAGCCAGCATTCAAGTTTCAGCAAATATTATGAACTAACCATACTCACAATAACATATAGGTCTCACAATTACTCATATCAATAGCATAATCATCTAGCGAGCCATAATAATAAAACTCAGATGACAACACTTTCTCAAAATAATCATAACATGATATAACAAGATGGTATCTCACTAGCCCTTTCTGAGACCGCAAAACATAAATGCATAGCACCTTTAAAGATCAAGGACTGACTAAACATTGTAATTCATGGTAAAAGAGATCCAGTCAAGTCATACCCAATATAAACCAATAATAATGAATGCAAATGACAGTGTGCTCTCCAGTGGGTGCTTTTGAATAATAAGGGTGATGACTCAACATAAAAGTAAATAGATAGGCCCTTCGCAGAGAGAAGCAAGGATTTGTAGAGGTGCCAGAGATCGATTTTAAAATAGAGATTGAATAACATTTTGAGCGGCATACTTTTGATGTCAATGCAACAACTATGAGATGGCTGTATCTTCCATACTACATGCATTATAGGCAGTTCCGAAACAGAATGGTAAAGGTTTATACTCCCCCAACCACCAACAAGCATCAATCCATGGCTTGCTCGAAACAACGAGTGCCTCCAACATACAACAGCCCTAGGGGAGTTTTGTTTAATTATTTTGATTTCTTTGATCTTTTTGGATCATGGGACTGGGCATCCCGGTTACCGGCCCTTTATCGTGAATGAGGAGCGGAGTCCACTCCTCGTGAGAATAACCCACCTAGCATGGAAGATATAGGCAGCGCTAGTTGAAACATGAGCTGCTCGAGCATACAAAACAGAATTTTATTTGAAGGTTTGGAGTTTGGCACATACAAATTTACTTGGAACGGCAGGTAAATACAGCATATAGGTAGGTATAGTGGACTCATATGGAACAACTTTGGGGTTTAAGGAGTTTGGATGCACAAGCAGTATTCCCGCTTAGTACAGGTGAAGGCTAGCAAAAGACTGGGAAGCGACCAAGTGAGAGAGCGACAACAGTCGTAAACATGCATTAAAATTAATTTACACCGAATACAAGCATGAGTAGTGTCGTGGAATTGTCACGTCAGATGTCCTAGTGAAATGACTTAGTTGTGGAGCCATCGCAACTAGGAAGCTTGAAGGGGTTAATCGGGACAAGGGACACGAGAGGTTTATACTAGTTCGGCCCCTTGCGCTGAAGGTAAAGCCTACGTCTAGTTGGGTTGGTATTGAATGATGTTTCGATGACCAAGGAGCGAGATACGCTATGCCCGGCTCTCGATGAGTTGTTTCTTTTCCTAAGCCGCTAGCGAGTCACCCCCTTATATACACGGGTGGATGCCCTGCGGCCTACAGAGTCCCGGCCGGCTCATAGACAGTGTCCGGCTCGGTGACTAGTTAATTCTACCTTATGTTATAAGTCACGGCATTATGATGGTTTACATGCTACGGGCCTTAAGCCGCTTGTGGGCCTTAGACCCTTTATTGAACCGCTATCTTCATGCTTGGTCTTGGGCTTCTTTATGATGAGTCTTCTTTGCGTAACCCGGCCCCTCCTGGGCGGCTTACACAAATAGTTATATCCCCAACATTAGGCCCCAGATTGATTTGAACAGGTTCATGTCAATCTTAAAATACCTTAAGAAATAAATCTTCAGCCTTCTACCTGCGCAAAAGGTTTTCTTTAACCCGCCGTGACATCATCTTTTGGATCCGCTTTAACTCGCTGTGACGTCATCTTTACTTAAATTCATTCTTCATTCCACCGTATCCTCCAACGGATCTTTGCTTTTACTGACCGTTCCAAAAACCGAGGCATCGGGGCCGCTGGATAATAATGCTTATCTCCTTGTTTCTCGCGCCGTCTCAGTCAGCCCTTCCTTATAAATAGGTATGACCTAGGTCTTTTCCATTCTCCCCTTTCAGTCGTCTTCTTCCTCTCACTTCTTCTCTGCCACTCGAGCTCCGCTGCCGCCGCTGTCACAGATCTCCTCGTCCTCGCCAACTCAGGCCGCTGCATTAACCTGACTTGACCAAAAAATCACGACGAACCTCCGCAACAACTTTGCATCTGTGAGTTTCTTCTTTCTTGTTCCTTAGATCCGCATTAGGATCTTTGAGTTCCTCGATGATCTTCGCTGTTCGTCAGGAACCCCTTATAGATTTCATCACCACCGTCGTTTCTTGATCTTGAAGATGGTATAAAACTGATGCGGTAGTTATTTCGCACCCATTTTGAATGCAAGTAGATCCATTTCCGTTGCATAGAGGCCCTGTTCGAGCTCTTGAGCTTCATCTATGCCAGTCTTAGGTCTAGAAATTTTTCTTTTCAGGGAAAATAATAGCCGCAACTTGTGAACCTATTTGTTCCACCCTAATAAAAACTACCTCTGTCGAATATGTTTAACCATGACTGTCCATGTGGCAGGCTTAAGTAAATGACACTGATCTGTAACCTTGCTTGCTTCTCACGACTTAAGAAAATTTAACTGCTCTTGACACCTGTAGCGGCTTAAATATTGTTGCATAGTTACCCATATATCATTAGGCCCCTTCTTAAGCCGCCACCTTGAATAGTTTTAAAATGTTTTCCTCCAGGTTAAATTTGAACCGAAACCTCTTATTTTGTCATAGGCTTCAATTTACGTCATGGCACCTAAGGCAACCAAGGCTCATGTGACCTGTAATTGGGTCCCATCCACAGTCACAAGAAGTAAATTATCTGAATTTGTGAAGTCTGGCCATCTGCCCAAGAAGGAGGTCATGTCTTATCATGCTCCTGACCCGTCTGAGGAGAAACCTCAACCCAAAGAAGGGGAGGTAATAGTTTTTACAGATCATATGAGCCGGGGATTTGCACCACCCGGTTCAAAATTCTTCAAGGATGTTTTGCATTTCTTTGACCTTAGACGTCAAGACATCGGGCCCAATTTCGTGTCAAATATTTGCAACTTCCAAGTCTTCTGCGAGGTGTACCTGGGAGAAGAGCCAATCTACTTTTGTTCAGAGAGCTTTTTTACTTAAACCGGTAGAATGAACGTGCCAACGGGCCCAGCCTAGAACTTGGTGGCATCTCGATTCAGTGGCGGAGAGACTGCCTTTTTCCTTATGCTGAACTACCGAGTCATCCGAAGGATTGGAATCAGATGTGGTTCTATTACCAGGACACTTCTCCGGCTAACGAGAATCCTCTGCCCGGCTTCCGTGCTCTGGGCCTTGAATCAAATCATCCGCTGCTGGATAAACTAACTGTTGTTGAACGTGTATCACTTGCCCCTACCATCAAGAAGATCAAAGCCATCTTAGGCAATGGCTTGAACGGTATTGACTTGGTCCGAATCTTGGTCGCTTGGCGAGTGCTTCCGTTAAGCCGATGCCCTGGCTTAATGTGCACTTACTCAGGCGAGAAGGATGACCCATTGCGTCATAGTCCCGACGACTTGCTAGATGATGTGGTGGAGGCTACAACCCAAACGTTGCTGAAAGAGGGCACAGTAACTAGTAATGCCTTTGGCTTACTTCCTTTCTGCAAGAAGAACCCGGCCCCGTAGTGAGTCATCAATCCTCAATGAATACTCTTTTTAGTGTATTACTCCTTACTTTTACTCATAACCCCTTTATTTTTTGCATAGGCTGATGACAACTTCTGGAAGGTCAAGTATGACCATGAGGCTGCCAAACAAGCCAGAGCAGCCAAGAGAACCGAAAGAAAAGCCGCCAAAACGGGAACTTCAAGGAAGAAGAAGCCAAGCGCTTCGGATTTATTCAAATTGGACGACTCCTCTGATGATGAAGAAGAGGTAACTTCTAACTCCCTTGACTCTTTATCATTACCTTACTGACTTTAAACCTTTCCAGGAAGACACAGGGAACAGCCGAGCCGTTGAGGAAGAGGTAACTATAATTTCCTCCGACTCCGAGCCCCTGCCGCGTCAGAAAATTCGAAGAGTAACCCGGAAAGTAAGATTTTCACATCCTTTGGCTTACCAAGATCCTAAATTTCTTTTGAAGCAACAACAATTGGAAAGCCGGAGGCAGACCAGGACCAGCAAGGACATAGAACTCTCCTCCGGCTTACCTGATATAACCAGGAAGCGTCGGACTGAGGTTATCTCCGATTTACGTTCTGTTTTACCTTTGGCGGGTTTAATTCGTCAACCTCTCAATTCCTCTGACTCCAATTATCAGGATACTTCTCCTTCCTCCGGCGAGTCTATGCAGTCGAACATGCCGGCTTTCAAAACTGCTCCCGGGTAATGTAATTTCATTTACCTTATGCCTTACCTTAACCATGCTTTTGTATTCATCCTTCTGCCTTTGTCCACAGCGTGCAAGTGAAGCCCAGCAAGAGGGCAAAGAAGAGTAAGCCATCCCAAAACCCGGTCGTAACTGAACCGGAGCTTGGCATGGCTGCTCCTAACAGTTCCACCCATCAGCCACCGCCTGAACCAGCCTTTGACATTCCAGCACCAACTTCTGACCCGCCTGCCGAAGATACTCTCAACAGCTCCGATAACCCAGAAGCTCCTAGCCCGGTCAAGCCAAATGACCCGTAAGTTGAGATTCTGAGGTCTCAGTTTGTTGAGCCAGGGCGGCCCACTGTCCTTGCCAAATGCTCTGCTAAGGAGGAACTTATAGAACGCCGAAAGGCCAAGCTGGACATTACTGATTATACTCATTTAAGCATTGGAGATATAGTCTCTGGCTATCTTAATCAAGTGCATAGCAGCCGTGACCTGGAAATTGACATGGTGAAGCAAATATAGCAAAAATCTGAGGTATACCTTTATGCCCCTTTTCTGAATCATACTTACTGTATCAGCCCCCAAGTCTATTGCTTATGAATAAATATGCTGTAGATGTAGAAAACTGCTTACCACTGTTTGTCCGGTTTAAAAAGAAGAAATTTAATCCGGTTGTAACATGATACCTTGAACTTGCGATACACATTAGCCCCCAAGTGTCAAGTATCTTTGCTTGCAAAGTGATTGAGACTTAATTTGCATGAACCGGCGTTGTAGGGTAAAATTCTTCAGCATACATTAGCCACCAAGTGTCAAGTATCTTTGCTTGCAAAGTACTTGGGACTTTAATATTATCTTACCATGACTCTGATTATAACCCGGCATCATTGCAGGCCACCATAAGCCAATTTGAGTCGGAGATTGCTGACCTGAAGAGCCGTCTGACGACTCAAGAACTTAAAATTAAAAAGGCCAACTCCAAATTTGAATTCAGCGTCTCTGAACAAGAGAAACCGAAGAAGAATTTTGAGGTGGAGAAGAAAATCTGGGCTGATGAAAAAACTTAATTGGTGACCCGGGCCGAGACAGCAGAGGCATCACTTGTGGAGGCAACAGCCGAGCTGTCCGGCTTAAAGCGCCAGATATCTCAAATGGTCTCCGCCATCTTCGGTAAGTTACTGTATATAATCTCAAATATTGTAATCCTTCCCTTCATGACTATTTTAATCGTTATCTCCTGCTCATCTTATGTTTATGAACACAGGCCCCAGGAGCACGAACCTCAAGCAGAACATGTTGATCAAACTGAAAGCGGTTTACACCCTAGTGGAGCAACTGTACACCGGGTCACAACCTGCCTTGGCCGTTGTAGCTTTATCAAATGACACTCCCCACCTCCTGAAAGACGTGCTGAAGTGTCTTGTTGTACTACCTCAACGGGTTCAAGATCTAAGGCGGGCATCCTCAAGAGCCGGGACCATAGCCGCGTTGAGCCGGGCAAAAGCATGGATTCCAGAACTAGACCCGGCTGACCTGCTCTTGGATACCCAAGTCTGAAGGAGGATGGGACTGTATTTGATGAACAGGATTTCACCGCATGTGTCAAAGATATGCGCCCCGTGGCTACTCTCATTGGGAACGACACTGGCCTTACCAAGTATCAGCCGGGCTATGATAGTGAGAACCGGTGAATTCCAACACCTCCCTATGATCAAGTCAGCCTGATCCCTCCGACTCGTAAGCATACCTTTGCCCCTGAAGTGGACCCAGCCGGTTTAATAGATGATGAAGCTGAGTTTGAAGCCTTGAGTGGCATTGACTGGGCTTCGTCAACCTTCCAGGACAAAGCAACCGACAGAGAGGCGGAGAAGGATAACCCGGAATCTTCAAGCCCACCAAAGGAGTGAACCGCCAGGCATTTATGACTTTGCAAAAAACAATGCTTCGCTTATTCAGACTCGGGGAGTCTTGTAATAGGGTAGAAAAACCTCTCAATTTTGTCATGCCTTCGTGCATGTTTATGGCACTTAATACTTTCGTAAGCCGCCATCGCTATATATTTCCATCTTATGTTGATCCTTTATTTCCTTGATGTTAAATTTGCTTGCCTTATCCTGCAATCCCTTTGGTAATCTCGCCTGCTTATATGACCTACAGCATGCGGGTAAATTCAACTCCTGAAAGTTGGAACATATAATGTTCACCTGGCACTTAACAACCTAGGGTGATCAATATTAAGCCGGAAGAGCAAAAACCATCTCATAGTGCCTTCAAGAAGGTCCCAAGATAGTCAAATAATTATGCTTATGAAATATAATGGATAATAAACAATATTCAAAAGGCTTCTGATTCAAATACGATCAGTAAACCATTCCAAAAGGGTTAAGCTAAGATTCGGATACGATCATATAGCCCCCAGTGGCTTTGGCGATGCCGATCATGTGGGTATAGACAACTATGTTCTCTTTGGTTCGAATACGACCTATGTTTGAATAGGAAGCCCCCAAGTGACCATAAGAGTTGTTTAATGACGCTGATTCGAATACGATCCACGTCAGACCCAAAGGGGTTAAGCTATGATTCAAATATGATCAAGAAGCCCCCAAGTGGGTTTGGCAGTATGCCGATCAAGTGAGTATCGACAGCTATGTTCTCTTTGGTTCGAATACGACCTATGTTTGAACAGGAAGCCCCCAAGTGATCATGGCTAGATTCAGATATGATCTTAAGCCGGACCAAAGGGAAAGCCGGATTCAGATATGATCCGCTCCCTGTTGGTTGTTTCCACTTGATAAAGAAGACATATAAACCTTTGAGGGTAAAAAGGACAGAGGTCATGTTTATTGCTTTATATAATATATACATCGTCAAAATATATACATCTTGATAGCCGGTGGCTCAAGTATAGTAAGGCCGAGATGGGCGATATTCCACGGCCGGTGGGTCTCCTCCTCCGACTTACGTGAGTCTTTGTGCTCTCGAACATCGATAAGGTAATATGACCCGTTGTTCAGATTCTTGCTGACCACAAAGGGTCCTTCCCAAGGAGGGATAGCTTGTGCATATTAGACTGATCCTGGATGAGCCAGAGCACTAAGTCGCCTTCCTGAAAGGTTCTGCTTCTAACCCGGCGGCTGTGATAGCGGCGCAGGTCTTGCTGGTAAATCGCCGAGCAGGCTATTGCTAAGTCTCGCTCCTCATCCAACAAGTCAAGAGCATCCTGACGAGCTTTTTCGTTATCAGCCTCAACATAAGCCGCCACGCGGGGTGAGTCGTGTCGGATGTCACTTGGCAGGACTGCCTCTACTCCATACACCATAAGAAAGGTGTGTAACCTGTAGATCTGTTAGGCATAGTGTTGATGCTCCACGGTACAGAGGGTAACTCCTCCACCCAACAACCCGGAGTCCGCTGCAAGGGGACAAAGATCCGGGGCTTGATACCCTTCAGGATCTCTTGATTAGCTCTTTCTGCTTGACCATTGGATTGAGGATGAGCAACAGCCGAAACATCAAGCCGGATATGTTCTCGTTGACAGAACTCTTCCATGGCACCCTTGGAAAGATTAGTGCCATTATCAGTTATAATGTTGTGTGGAAAACCAAAACGAAAGATCACCTTTTTCATGAACTGAACCGTCGTGGCTGCATCACACTTACTGAGCGGCTCTGCCTCAACCCACTTTGTAAACTTATCCACTGCCACCAGGAGGTGTGTCTTTTTATCCTTAGACCTCTTGAAAGGTCCAACCATGTCAAGCCCCCGGACTGCGAATGGCCAAGTGATTGGAATCATCCTCAACTCTTGAGCCGGCACATGAGCTCGTCGTGAGAATTTTTGACATCCGTCACATTTGCTGACTAGATCCTCCGCGTCAACATGAGCCGTTAGCCAATAGAAACCATGACGGAAAGCCTTGGACACAAGAGACTTTGACCCGGCATGTACTACGTCTTGAGCTTGCGTTGGTTTTCCCCGAAGAGGAGAGGATGATGCAGCACAGTAGCGTAAGTATTTCCCTTAGTTTTTGAGAACCAAGGTATCAATCCAGTAGGAGGTCACGCGCAAGTCCCTTGTACCTGCACAACACGATAGCAACTCGCAACCAACGCTTAGGGGTTGTCAATCCCTTCAAGGTCACTTACGAGAGTGAGATCTGATAGAGATAATATTTTTGGTATTTTTGATATAAAGATGCAAAGTAAAAAGTAAAGGCAAAGTAAAAACAAAGCAAGTAAATAAAGTGATATAGATTGATATGATGAGAATAGACCCGGGGGCCATAGGTTTCACTAGTGGCTTCTCTCAAGAGCATAAGTATTCTACGGGGGGTGAACATAGATTTGGACCGCCTGACGATTTGTGTCAGGACACCGACTCGATGTCACATCGATCTAGCCGGTAAACACCTCATATCACTTTGCGGCCTCACGCACGGTATCCCCACGGGTGTCGCCTTACCTTTGCCCGGGACCGTTTGCGCCTTTTGGCTCACGTATATGATAGTGTCGCTAGCATCCATATGATAAAGAGCCCTGGCTGACATGACTAGTCGTAAACCCAAAGTGGCACAGACTTACAGGGACAGGCATCCATGACCCAGCTTCGAACGTGTCGGTCATCAGCAAGTGGGTCCGGGCAGTAGCACTGGGCTAGCAGGACTCCGGTAAACCGGGCTATAGCGGGCTAACAGGACTCCGGTACTCAAAGCGTGACATTTCCCGAAGGGACAGACACAGGAACGAAGAAGGACACATGCCGGCCAGCCTAAGTGTTCCGGAGCAGTAGCAAGCTACCATGGCTCAGTGAAACACTAGGAGACATTTCCCGGTAAGAGAGGCTACTAAGGATAAACAACTAGATAGTCAGATCCCACACATACCAAGCATTTCAATAACATACACACAATATGCTCGATATGTGCAAATACAACATGGCATCACAACATGACTCTACAACTCAAGTATTTATTCAATAGGCTCCGAGGAGCGAGATATTACAATCATGGGTCTCATGACCCAACATCAAAGCATACAAGTCAAAGCACATGCGGAAGCTTAACATGTCTGGGTACAGACATCTACAAAAGAAAAAGGCTGAGAAGCCTGACTGTCTATTAGATCCTGCCGAGGGCACAAGATCGTAGCTGAGGTAACAAGCTAAACATCGAAGTCCACGAGGAACTACTAGCGAGACTGACATCTCTCTGCAAAAACATAAATTAAGCAACGTGAGTACAAATGTACCCAGCAAGACTTACATCAGAACTAACTACATATGCATCATTATCAACAAGGGGATGGTGGGGTTTAACTGCAGCAAGCCAGCTTTGACTCGGTGGCTATCCTGAACTACGACTGCAAGTAAATCTTTTGAGGTGGCGCACATGAGTCCACATATTCACCATATCAATACACCACTATGGATCCGCTCCCGTCTCCCTACGAGAACGCCATCCATAGCACTCACGCTTATCTTGCGTATTTCAGAGTATCCACTTTCACTTGTCTATGAACTATACAAGCAACCCAGAAGTCCTTTTCCGCGGACACGGCTATTCGAATAGATCATATTAACCCTGCAGGGGTGTACTTCTTCACACACGCTCTCACCACTTACTGCCGTTTACACGACATGTACTCGGCAACCTTCAAGCGGAAGCCCAGCGAGGGTGTCGGCCACGACCTGACTAACCACACAAGTCTCTCGTCCAGGTTTATCACCTATTCGGGTTCCATCCGCAAGGAGATCCGGCCGGGGTGCCGCTCACGGCCCCAAACGATGTGTGCAGGGTTCCCAAGTCCACCATCCGGGTGCCACTTGGTACACCAGGCCACTGTGCCTAGTCTGTCCCAAGCCCACCTGTACCGGGTGCCACTTGGTAGACTACTAACACTACCTACAAACACCAGAAACTAGTTGCAACTCCTGGACAGAGATCAAGTTGATTAATAAGCCGAGAGGGGCCGAGTTACCGGAACCCAATGTGTGGTAGTAGCTGTTCATGGATCACAAACACAGAACTTAGTTCCTGAGGACGGCTACAATGAGACAACCCACCATGTACTCCTACATGGCCTCTCACCGCTACCTTTACCAAATCGTGTTCACACACTTAGCTCTCAACAGTAGGACATGTTCACCACATTCCAATTCATCCCCGATGAATCAGACCTGACACAACTCTAAGCAATAGCAGGCATGACAAACAAGCATGAATGAGTTGGCACATCAGGGCTCAAACAACTCCTACTCATGCTAGTGGGTTTCATCTATTTACTGTGGCAATGACAGGTCATGCAAAGGATAAAGGGGTTCAGCTACCGCAGCAAGTAACAGATGAATCGGTGTTGTCCTAATGCATTAAAAGAGAGCAGGAGCGAGAGAGTGGGATTGTATCGGAATGAACAAGGGGGGTTTGCTTGCCTGGCACTTCTGAAGATAATATAGTTCTTCATCGGTGTCATCGAACTCATTGTCGGAACGTCGTCTACTGAGAGGGGACGAATACCGGCAAACAAGGAAGAACACAATCAATGCAATGCAACAATATGATGCATGATCATGACATGGCAATATGCTGTGGTTTGAGCTAATGCAACTAGCAGCAAGTTAAATAGAGTTGGTTTGAACCCTAGGTTCAAATCCAAACTCCATATGTGATTATTCAAATGCCATTCATATGATTTGTCCTAAACAGCAGCTATAAGTTGTTCTAACATGCATGGAAATGATACAGATGGATAGATTGGATTTTTCTGATCATTTTTCATATATAAATTATCTCATTTGGAGTTACGGTTGAATTTCTACGATTTTTAGAAGTTTAGGCAAATTTCTGGAATTTTCTGAATTAAAATAAATCCAGAAAATAGCTTATTGCATCAGCAGTGCGTCAGGGTGACGTCAGCAAGTCAAAGGCGCCAGCCCAGGTCAAACCTGACGGCTGGGACCCACGGGTCAGTGTAACAGGGCTGGTTTGGGTGGATGACATGTGGGACCAGTCAACGGCCACGTCAGCAAAGGCAATGCTGACGTGTGGGTCCCAGTGGGTTATGAACTAATCTAAACAGAAAATTAAATTAAACTAATCAGGCGCAGGGCCCACATGGCAGTGGCACTAGGGTTGGTTTAGCTGGGTCATTAGTGGCTAATGACATGCCACGTCACCGGCCACCGGAGTTCGGCCGGCGGCGACCCGAAACGCGGCGGATGCTCACCGGAGTGGCGCTACGAGTGGTTTTGGGCCAAGCCAAGGGCACCAGAGGGTTGCCCTTGCTCGCGCGCATCCAGAGGAGGCACGCGGGAGGCGAGGGGTGGCCGGAGCTCGCCGGAGTGGAGCCCGCGGCGGCTGCCGGAGCTCGGGTTTGGGCGGAGCGAGGCTACGGAGCGCTAGGGGGCTGGCTGAGGGGCTATGCGGACTCCTGAGGCAGCTAGGAGCTCGCTAGGCTCGTCGGACTGGGCGCAGCAGCACGTCAGTGCCATGCCCGGCGTCCATGGCGGATGGTGGCGCTTGGTACGGTGGCTAGCATGGCTACAGCGCGGGAAAGCAACGGGGAGAGAGGGGAAACGTAGGAGAGCTCACGGAGGGGCTAGCGGAGGAGACGACGAAGTCGGGGAAGCTCTGGACGCGCCGAATCGGCGGAGTCGATCTCCGGGCACCGGAGGTGAGGACGACGATGCTCCGGTCGGCTCGGGCCTCTTCTGGTCACGTGCGTCGAGTGTGTTGATCCACGGGGTCGTGGCGGAGCTCAGGGATGCGTAGAGGGAGCGAGGGGGTGGCTGGTGGCCGCGGAAACGGCGAGCGGCGGCGACGGCTCCGCTTGGGCGCGTGCGGGGAGAGAGCAGAGGAGGGGAGAGCGTTCGGGAGAGAGTGAGAGGGGGCCAGGGGGCTGCGTGGCGTCGCCTGGTGCATCAAGGAGGAGCCAGGTAGGCTGGGAGGGAGGAGGTGGAGGCCTCGGGCGCGCTGGCGTCGACACACCTCTGCCTACTGGCAGAGGTTGAAGACGGTGGGGAGTTGGGCTGGGCCTCAGCCACAGTGCTGGGCCAGATGGGCCGGCCAGGTAAGTGGCCCAGGTAGGTGTCTTCTCTCTCTCTTTCTTTTATTTCTGTTTTCTATTTTCTATCTTTGTTTCTGGATTTAGTAAAAATACTAAACCTTATCTAAAAATCCTGAAATAAATTGTGGGAAATGTTGAAATGGTTTTCAATAGCCCTCAACCATTATCAGAATTATTTGGGCAAATAAAATATTTATAACATTTAAATGCCCAAATTCAAATACTTTATGATTTAATTCAAAAATCCAAAGTGGCCTAGAAAAATGTGCACCATTTTTGACAGGGGTTCTAGACCAATTCAAAAATGATGAACTTTTCCAAAGACATTTTGGGTTCATTGAAAATGATTTTTTTTAACCTAGTTGATTTCATTAGCTGCTGGGGTTTATCAGCCCCCATTTCAAGTTTCATAAAATTTAAACATGATGCATGGATGCTAAAGCAAAAACAAGCAAGGCCTGAACTGGGGATGTGACAACTCACCCCCACTAAACAAGAATCTCGTCTCGAGATTCAAGCGTAGGGTAAGATTAAGGGGAAACGCAAACTAGTATAATCTTCACGGTCCAGGGTGCACTTCATAAGAACATTGATTCGATCACCATCATTGTCTCGACGTCTTCCTCTGAGAACTCCAACTATCAAGACAAGAATAGGAAAGGAAAACTCTAGAAGAATTGATCTTCTCGAAGACCGAACAACTCAGGATCAACTCATGGGATGAGACATAGCAGCATCCCCGAGCTGAGACACGAAGCACACATCTAGAGGGATGGAGTGGAACAGATGACGAGGGTTCACTAGGTAGACAACAATTCCACACCTAAGAGGGTGGTAAACGATTGTCAACGTAGCGAGGAGTTGAGTTGCCACGATACCATAACGGGGCACCTTAGGTAAGGTGACTTGTAGAAATATCCCCTTAAGTGGCAAAAAGAATTACCTTTGATTCAAAGATCATCGAAACTCTTTATACCAGCCTAGGGCAAATTACGAACGATCGTTTGACAGAGTTCAGGAGAACGACACACTCGGCTAGAATGGATGATGTGGATTACCTTGTTGAAAACAACACAAGGGATGATTTTAGTAACTGGGAAGAAGCTCAACAGTAGAGAGTGAGTCCACTATTTGAAAAGTTATAGCATAATCGAGGAAACTGAGAGCAATCCAGTTAGTGCCGATGATAACACCTAGCGCTTGTGCGTGCTCTCAAGAACTTGAGCATTTCCATATTCATCAAGGTTTTACCAATATCCGTGTCAAGGATCCTGGCAACACAACTTACTACCATGATGAATGGTGATGGAGGATGCAGATGCAAAGGAAGATAACACTTTCTCAGATTTCATCTTAGCGAGGCCAAGGAAACAAAATCTGGATGATCGACCGAGAGACATTTAGCACTCCACTTCTAATGTTCCCCTTGATGTGCTAGCGTAACCCATTCATAGATATGGTTTGATATCTAGAACATCAAGTAAAAGATCGGACTTCAGGAACACAAAAATCATAAGGAATAACTATGGAAGTAAATCCATAAGAAATCCTCATGGGGAGGTGGCCAACTTCTTCAATCAAGATACTACAATAATAGGTCTTCCGGCTGGTTGTGTTGGCCACGACATCCACTTTACCGGTTATCGAGAGACCAATATTATAGTTCTTGGGAGATGTTCCAACCATCATATCTGCCTGAGATTCAGATCTGGTTGGTGTCAGAATAATCCAGACTCATCAAGTCTAGAAAGAAAAATGAAAGTTTGCAACACAAATCGATGAGATGACGTTGCGAGATTCTCGGGAAATGAACTACGATAGCAAGCTCCAAAACATGAGCTGGTTCTTCTACAAACATGTGAACACGTTGTTCCAGACAAACATGATCCCGTGGTAGTCTTACAATAAAACACTACCGAGTTCAGGTTGGGAACCATCATCGAGGATATCGGAGTCTTGTGCATGATCTAGAATTAACACATCCAATTCCTTTTCCTTGAGCAAATCAATCAGTGGCTTGGGGTGCTAGGAAATACCGATGGAATGGAGGTAGCTAATCTCTCAAGCCATAGTATACTTCGCACGTGCATGACTGACTTGGGATGATTCCAGAGGAAGCAAAACTAACTTTCTCGGACTCATGGCGGCATCTTACACCAAATGCACGCGAATCAGAGGAAGTCACTTCTTTCATCTGGACATATGCTCCATGAGCGGATCATGAAGATAATGCTTATAAAAGTTTCCAATACTAGCTGGATTTTCAACATGATCATGGAGAAGATAAAATGTTGTTGATGGGCTCAACAACAAGTCATCTGGATGAGCATATAAATGGAATTCCATAATTAAGTGAACACAGTGATAGCATTGGTCATACCAAAGAATATAATGGTGTATGCTCGAGGAAAAACCATGAGTAAGACAACATTACGAATATCGTTGTTCTGATTTGATCTGAGAATAGCCCACACTCAAATCAAAGATTGGATAATAGGTCCATTAACTGATCACAGGACCAATCGGTGAAGATATCATCTTTCTTCAACACACACACAAAAAGATATCCCTTAACATGAACTAAGTCGGACAAGCTTTTATCTTCCAACTCTCCAAGTTGTTGTTTAGCTTGACCAACTAGCTCAGGGGTATTCCACACAGATTCTTGTAGAAGGGGTGGTTTACAGGAAACCATCTTGATCACGAACTCAACATAGCGGTCAGGTGACAACCTGGTAATACTTCCGAGAAGATATACGGAAAATCACGAACCACCGATATGTCACTAAGCTCGAGAACAATCTTGCTTTTCAGGGCAAGACGATATGATCAAATGAGCGAGGATTTGACAAAATCCTAACTCATCAATCAAAGAGTGCACCAGGAAATAAGGACTAGGTAGCACAATCTATCTTAGAATGATGATTCAATAACCAACATGCTAAGAATGAGAATATCGTCCATTTACTACCAATCAACTAGTTGCTAGGGGTATTGATTTCACACATCATAGTTCATCCGTCGGCATTCCGGTTGCAACAACACGGAAGCGGAGAAATGAATAATGATGGCGAGAAGTATCACTGCAACAAGAATTCATAAGAGGGTGTGCAATTCCAATGATATTCCTGATATAAAAATGGTAATACCTCAAGGTAGAACAGACCAGAAGCTGGATAGAAACTTGATCTGCGGAACACAACTGCTTTGACCCAATCCTGGAAATGGAAAAGGGTACTGGAGTTTGTTTCTCCTAGTCACTCTGGAATAGAATGGCTTGATGGACCACAAGAGTAATAGGCATCGATGAACGAATGCACACATACTCTTGACTATCAATTGATAGACGAGGGTCAAAAGACAACTAAAGAGGGACAACTCAAAGGAACATACGATTTTCTGAGTTGTAGATGCATGGTTTAGCATGTCGAACGAAGTTCAACATATTTCTTCTAGATAACCCATGTAGAAAGGTAGAACTGGCAGAGCCACAATATATAATGGAGAACTCATCGAGGATATTCCTGTTGTGATCTTTTGATCCAACAAACTTCTGCCATAAGCGGGTCATAGTATTTGGAAGAAGGAAATACCACGGACCTCGAGGACTATCGCAAAGTTACTAATAACCTAAGGGAGCTAGCAATTACTATCAACATGAAGTAAGTAGGGTGAATCTCGGGTTCAAAACCCAGGAATAGAATACCTACTACTAAGTGGCATCACGGGATGCTTTCGAGAATAAAGGCCAGAATCATCACACTGGGATCACAAAACATGGCTAGACTACTAGATGATCCCCTAAGACACCTAGGGTCATAATAAAAACTCCAACATATATGTCGAGGCAATAGAGTACCTCAACTCAACAATTTGTGTGATTAACCTGGCATAGAAGAACATCGAAACCAGAGGGAAAGGATTTTGCAAGTGCATCAGATTGTTTAGAAACCTGGGATGACTCGGACAGCATAACGGCTGTAAATGCTCGAAAAGATTTGAGACATGCTGCCAATATGGTGGCATAACCACTCAGAAGCACAATATCAAGGTTTTGAGATAAAAAATTATCATACGGAAGTAATAGGAACTTAACTGAGGCTTGAAACCAACAATCCTATGAGTCTACGGATTAGTAACACGTGATCCTGATAGACATAAGAGAAAGCCTAGTTCCTTAACCCCGTAGGAAAGATAATATGACTCGGATCAGAAGGCATAAGGTATAAGGAGTAAAAAGAGCCTTACGTTCCATCCCACAATCAATTCCCTTATATAACTAAAGAATTTCTAGACTCAACTTCGACCAGTTTGGCTTGGTAATCCTACAGGCAGTCAAGCTCTGATACAAAAGCTGTCAGGACCCCGACTCAATGCCACATCGATCTAGCATGTAACACCTCATATCACTTTGCAGCCTCACGCACGGTATCCCCACGGGTGTCGCCTTACCTTTGCCCGGGACCGTTTGCGCCTTTTGGCACACGTATATGATAGTGTCGCTAGCATCCATATGATAAGGAGCCCGGGCTGACATGGCTAGTCGTAGACCCAAAGTGGCACAAACTTACAGGGACAGGCATCCATGACCCAGCATCGAACGTGTCGGTCATCAGCGAGTGAATCCAGGCTGTAGCGCTGGGCTAGCAGGACTCCGGTGAACCGGGCTGTAGCGGGCTAACAGGACTCCGGTATTCATCACGTGACATTTCCCCGAAGGGACAGACACAGGAACGAAGAAGGACACATGCCGGCCAGCCTAAGTGTTCCGGAGCAGTAGCAAGCTACCATGGCTCAGTGGAAACACTAGGAGACATTTCCCGGTAAGAGAGGCTACTAAGGATAAACAACTAGATAGTCAGATCCCACACATACCAAGCATTTCAATAACATACACACAATATGCTCGATATGTGCAAATACAACATGGCATCACAACATGACTCTACAACTCAAGTATTTATTCAATAGGCTCCGAGGAGTGAGATATTACAATCATGGGTCTCATGACCCAACATCAAAGCATACAAGTCAAAGCACATGCGGAAGCTTAACATGTCTGGGTACAGACATCTACAAAAGAAAAAGGCTGAGAAGCCTGACTGTCTATTAGATCCTGCCGAGGGCACAAGATCGTAGCTGAGGTAACAAGCTAAACATCGAAGTCCACGAGGAACTACTAGCAAGACTGACGTCTCTCTGCAAAAACATAAATTAAGCAACGTGAGTACAAATGTACCCAGCAAGACTTATATCAGAACTAACTACATATGCATCATTATCAACAAGGGGATGGTGGGGTTTAACTGCAGCAAGCCAGCTTTGACTCGGTTGCTATCCTGAACTACGACTGCAAGTAACTCTTTTGAGGTGGCGCACACGAGTCCACATATTCACCATATCAATACACCACTATGGATCCGCTCCCGTCTCCCTACGAGAACGCCATCCATAGCACTCACGCTTATCTTGCGTATTTTAGAGTATCCACTTTCACTTGTCTATGAACTGTACAAGCAACCCAGAAGTCCTTTTCCGCGGACACGGCTATTCGAATAGATCATATTAACCCTGCAGGGGTGTACTTCTTCACACACGCTCTCACCACTTACCGCCGTTTACACGACATGTACTCGGCAACCTTCAAGCGGAAGCCCAGCGAGGGTGTCGGCCACGACCTGACTAACCACACAAGTCTCTCGTCCAGGTTTATCGCCTATTCGGGTTCCATCCGCAAGGAGATCCGGCCGGGGTGTCGCTCACGGCCCCAAACGATGTGTGCAGGGTTCCCAAGTCCACCATCCGGGTGCCACTTGGTACACCAGGCCACTGTGCCTAGTCTGTCCCAAGCCCACCTGTACCGGGTGCCACTTGGTAGACTACTAACACTACCTACAAACACCAGAAACTAGTTGCAACTCCTGGACAGAGATCAAGTTGATTAATAAGCCGAGAGGGGCCGAGTTACCGGAACCCAATGTGTGGTAGTAGCTGTTCATGGATCACAAAACAGAACTTAGTTCCTGAGGACGGCTGCAATGAGACAACCCACCATGTACTCCTACATGGCCTCTCACCGCTACCTTTACCAAATCGTGTTCACACACTTAGCTCTCAATAGTAGGACATGTTCACCACATTCCAATTCATCCCCGATGAATCAGACCTGACACAACTCTAAGCAATAGCAGGCATGACAAACAAGCATGAATGAGTAGGAACATCAGGGCTCAAGCAACTCCTACTCATGCTAGTGGGTTTCATCTATTTACTGTGGCAATGACAGGTCATACAAAGGATAAAGGGGTTCAGCTACCGCAGCAAGTAACAGATGAATCGGTGTTGTCCTAATGCATTAAAAGAGAGCAGGAGCGAGAGAGTGGGATTGTATCGGAATGAACAAGGGGGTTTTGCTTGCCTGGCACTTCTGAAGATAATATAGTTCTTCATCGGTGTCATCGAACTCATTGTCGGAACGTCGTCTACTGAGAAGGGACGAATACCGGCAAACAAGGAAGAACACAATCAATGCAATGCAACAATATGATGCATGATCATGACATGGCAATATGCTGTGGTTTGAGCTAATGCAACTAGCAGCAAGTTAAATAGAGTTGGTTTGAACCCTAGGTTCAAATCCAAACTCCATATGTGATTATTCAAATGCCATTCATATGATTTGTCCTAAACAGCAGCTATAAGTTGTTCTAACATGCATCGAAATGATACAGATGGATAGATTGGATTTTTCTGATCATTTTTCATATATAAATTATCTCATTTGGAGTTACGGTTGAATTTCTACGATTTTTAGAAGTTTAGGCAATTTTCTGGAATTTTCTGAATTAAAATAAATCCAGAAAATAGCTTATTGTGTCAGCAGTGCGTCAGGGTGACGTCAGCAAGTCAAAGGCGCCAGCCCAGGTCAAACCTGACGGCTGGGACCCACGGGTCAGTGTAACAGGGCTGGTTTGGGTGGATGACATGTGGGACCAGTCAACGGCCGCGTCAGCAAAGTCAATGCTGACGTGTGGGTCCCAGTGGGTTATGAACTAATCTAAACAGAAAATTAAATTAAACTAATCAGGCGCAGGGCCCACATGGCAGTGGCACTAGGGTTGGTTTAGCTAGGTCATTAGTGGCTAATGACATGCCACGTCACCGGCCACCGGAGTTCGGCCGGCGGCGACCCGAAACGCGGCGGATGCTCACCGGAGTGGCGCTACGAGTGGTTTTGGGCCAAGCCAAGGGCACCAGAGGGTTGCCCTTGCTCGCCCGCATCCAGAGGAGGCACGCGGGAGGCGAGGGGTGGCCGGAGCTCGCCGGAGTGGAGCCCGCGGCGGCTGCCGGAGCTCGGGTTTGGGCGGAGCGAGGCTACGGAGCGCTAGGGGGCTGGCTGAGGGGCTATGCGGACTCCTGGGGCAGCTAGGAGCTCGCTAGGCTCGTCGGACTAGGCGCAGCAGCACGTCAGTGCCATGCCCAGCGTCCATGGCGGACGGCGGCGCTCGGTACGGTGGCTAGCACGGCTACAGCGCGGGAAACCAACGGGGAGAGAGGGGAAATGTAGGAGAGCTCACGGAGGGGCTAGCGGAGGAGACGACGAAGTCGGGGAAGCTCTGGACGCGCCGAATCGGCGGAGTCGATCTCCGGGCACTGGAGGTGAAGACGACGATGCTCCGGTTGGCTGGGGCCTCTTCTGGTCGCGTGTGTCGAGTGTGTTGATCCACGGGGTCGTGGCGGAGCTCAGGGATGCGGAGAGGGAGCGAGGGGGTGGGTGGTGGCCGCGGAAACGGCGAGCGGCGGCGACGGCTTCGCTCGGGCGCGTGCGGGGAGAGAGCAGAGGAGGGGAGAGCGTTCGGGAGAGAGTGAGAGGGGGCTAGGGGGCTGCGTGGCGTCGCCTAGTGCATCAAGGAGGAGCCAGGCAGGCTGGGAGGGAGGAGGTGGAGGCCTCGGGCACGCTGGCGTCGACATGCCTCTGCCTACTGGCAGAGGTTGAAGACGGTGAGGAGTTGGGCTGGGCCTCAGCCACAGTGCTGGGCCAGATGGGCCGGCCAGGTAAGTGGCCCAGGTAGGTGTCTTCTCTCTCTCTTTCTTTTATTTTCTGTTTTCTATTTTCTATCTTTGTTTCTGGATTTAGTAAAAATACTAAACCTTATCTAAAAATCCTGAAATAAATTGTGGGAAATGTTGAAATGGTTTTCAACAGCCCTCCACCATTATCAGAATTATTTGGGCAAATAAAATATTTATAACATTTAAATGCCCAAATTCAAATACTTTATGATTTAATTCAAAAATCCAAAGTGGCCTAGAAAAATGTGCACCATTTTTGACAGGGGTTCTAGACCAATTCAAAAATGATGAACTTTTCCAAAGACATTTTGGGTTCATTGAAAATGATTTTTTTTGAACCTAGTTGATTTCATTAGCTGCTAGGGTTTATCAGCCCCCATTTCAAGTTTCATAAAATTTAAACATGATGCATGGATGCTAAAGCAAAAACAAGCAAGGCCTGAACTGGGGATGTGACAGATCATGTATATAGGCATCACGTCCGTGACAAGTAGACCGAAACGATTCTGCATCTACTACTATTACTCCACTCATCGACCGCTATCCAGCATGCATCTAGAGTATTAAGTTAAAAACAGAGTAACGCCTTAAGCAAGATGACATGATGTAGAGGAATAAATTCATGCAATATGATAAATACCCCATCTTGTTATCCTCAATGGCAACTATACAATACGTGCCTTGCAACTCTTTCTGTCACTGAGTAAGGACACCGCAAGATTGAACCCAAAGCCATGCACTTCTCCCATTGCAAGAACTACCAATCTAGTTGGCCAAACCAAACGGATAATTCGAAGAGACTTGCAAAGATAACGCAATCATACATAAAAGAATTCAGAGAAGAATCAAACATTTTCCATAGATAAGTTGGATCATAGACCCACAATTCATCGGTATCAACAAACACACCGCAAAAAGAAGATTGCATCGAATAGATCTCCACGAGAGAGGGGGAGAACATTGTATTGAGATCCAAAAAGAGAGAAGAAGCCATCTAGCTACTCGCTATGGACCCGAAGGTCTGAAGTAAACTACTCACACTTCATCAGAGGGGCTATGGTGTTGATGTAGAAGCCCTCCGTGGTGGATGCCCCCTCCGGCGGAGCTCTGGAACAGGCCCCAAGATGGGATCTCATGGATACAGAAGGTTGCGGCGGTGGAATTAGGTTTTTGGCTCCGTCTCTGATCATACGGGGATACGTAGGTATATATAGGAGGAAGGAGTACGTCGGTGGAGCTCCAAGGGGCCCACGAGGTAGGGGGGCGCGCCCAGGGGGGCGCGCCCTCCACCCTCGTGACCTCCTCGGAAACTTCTTGGAGTATGGTCCAAGTCTCCTGGATCACGTTCGGTGAGAAAATCACGTTCCCGAAGGTTTCATTCCGTTTGGACTCCCTTTGATATTTCGTTTCTTTGAAACACTGAAATAGGCAAAAAACAGCAATTCTGGGTTGGGCCTCCGGTTAATAGGTTAGTCCCAAAAATAATATAAAAGTGGAAAATAAAGCCCAATATAGTCCAAAACAGTAGATAAAGTAGCATGGAGCAATCAAAAATTATAGATACGTTGGAGACGTATCAAGCATCCCCAAGATTAATTCCTGCTCGTCCTCGAGTAGGTAAATGATAAAAAAGAATTTTTGATGCGGAGTGATACTTTGGCATAATTTCAATGTAAATCTTCTTAATCATGGCATGAATATTTAGATCCGAAAGATTCAAGATAAAAGTTCATATTGACATAAAAATAATAATACTTCAAGCATACTAATTAAACAATTATGTCATCTCAAAATAACATAGCCAAAGAAAGTTCATCCCTACAAAATCATATAGTTAGGCTATGCTTCATTTTCGTCACACAAAGATGTTCCCAACTTCTATACCCCCGATGACAAGCCAAGCAATTGTTTCATACTCAAATAATCTCAAACTCTTTCAACCTTCACGCAATATATGAGCGCGAGCCATGGATATAGCACTATGGGTGGAATAGAATATGATGATGGGGATTGTGTGGAGAAGATAAAAAGGGAGAAAGTCTCATATTGACGAGGATAATCAACGGGCTATGGAGATGCCCATCAATTGATGTCAACATGAGGAGTAGGGATTGCCATGCAACGGATGCACTAGAGCTATGAATGCTCAACAAAAGAAAACTAGTGGGTGTGCATCCAACTTGCTTGCTCATGAAGACCTAGGGCATTTTGAGGAAGCCCATCATTGGAATATACAAGCTAAGTTCTATAATGAAAAATTCCCACTAGTATAAACAAGACAATTTATGAGACTCACTATATGAAAAATGTGGTGCTACTTTGAAGCACAAATATATGAGACTCACTACATGAAGAACAAGGTGCTATTTTGAAGCACAAGTGTGGTAAAAGGATAGTAACATTGCCCCTTCTCTCTTTTTATCTCTTTTTTTTATTGGCCTTTCTCCTTTTTTTATTGTCCTTTCTCTCTTTTTTTCGTCCGGAGTCTCATCCCGACTTGTGGGGGAATCATAGTCTCCATCATCCTTTCCCTCACTAGGGCAATGTTCTAATAATGATGATCATCACACTTCTATTACAACAACTTGATATTACAACTCGAAACTAGAACAAGATATGACTCTATATGAATGCCTCCGGCGGTGTACCGGGATGGTGCAATGAATCAAGAGTGACATGTATGGAAAATAATGCATGGTGGCTTTGCCACAAATACGATGTCAACTACAAGATCATGCGATGGCAATATGACAAAAGTAATGCATGTCACGATGATGATGGTGGAAGTTGCATGGCAATATATCTCGGAATGGCTATGGGAATGCCATGATAGGTAGGTATGGTGGTTGTTTTGAGGAAGATAAAAGGAGGTTTATGTGTGATAGAGTGTATCGTATCACGGGGTTTGGATGCACCGGCGAAGTTTGCACCAACTCTCAAGGTGAGAAAGGGCAATGCACAGTACCGAAGAGGCTAGCAAAGGCGGAAAGGTGAGAGTGCGTATAATCCATGGACTCAACATTAGTCAAAAGAACTCATATACTTATTGCAAAAATTTATAAGTCATCAAAAATTCAAATACTACGTGCATGCTCCTAGGGGGATAGATTGGTAGGAAAAGACCATCGCTCGTCCCCGACCGCCACTCATAAGGATGCACAAGCCAGGTACACTTCATGTTTCAAATTTGTTACACAACTTTAACCATACGTGCATGCTACGGGATTTGCTAACTTCAACACAAGTATTTCTCAAATTCACAACTATTCAAATAGCACGACTTTGATATTATCACCTCCATATCTCAAAACAATTATCAAGCATCAAACTTAACTTAATTCACTCAAAAAAGAGAAAGTTTCACAAATCTTGAACACCAAGTATATTAACATTAAGCAAATTACCATGCTATTAATGACTCTCAAAATAATCTAAGTGAAGCATGAGAGATTAAGTTTCTTTAAAACAAATCCACCACCATGCTCTAAAAGATCTAAGTGAAGCACTAGAGCAAAAAATTATCACGCTCTAAAGATATAAGTGAAGCACATAGAGCAAAGCTATCAAGCTCAAAAGGTATAAGTGAAGCACATAGAGTATTCTAACAAATTCCAAATCATGTATGGCTCTCTCAAAAGGTGTGTACAGCAAGGATGATTGTGGTAAACTAATCAAGCAAAGACACAAATAATACAAGACGCTCCAAGCAAAACACATATCATGTTGGTGAATAAAAATATAGCTCCAAGTAAATTACCGATGGAAGTGGACGAAAGAGGGGATGCCTTCTGGGGCATCCCCAAGCTTTGACTTTTTGGTGTCCTTGGATTATCTTGGGGGTGCCATGGGCATCCCCAAGCTTAGGCTCTTGCCACTCCTTGTTCCATAATCCATCAAAAGAATTCACCCAAAACTTGAAAACTTCACAACACAAAACTCAACAGAAATCTCGTGAGCTCCGTTAGAGAAAGAAAACAAAAAACTACTTCAAGGTACTATAATGAACTCATTCTTTATTTATATTGGTGTTAAACCTACTGTATTCCAACTTCTCTATGGTTTATAAACTAATTTACTAGTCATAGATTCATCAAAATAAGCAAACAACACACAAAAAACAGAATCTGTCAAAAACAGAACAGTCTGTAGTAATCCTCAGGCAACTCTCCCCGGGTCATATAGGCCAAATATGACACTGTCCAATCTGGGATGACGTGAAGAGTTGCCACCAGCTGTGCCTCCCGGTCTGGCACTGCTAGTTCTTCCTCTGTAGGTACCTTGACAGAAGGATTATGCAAAACATCGAGGAAGGTGTTAGGCGGCACCAGCTTACGTTGAGATCCCAACCGGCTTAAAGCATCAGCCGCCTCATTCTTCCTTCGATCAATGTGCTCCACTTGATAACCTTTGAAGTGCCCAACCACAGCATCTACTTCACGATGATAAGCCGCCATTAGGGGATCCTTGGAGTCCCACTTGCCTGACACCTGTTGGGCCACGAGATCTGAATCGCCCAAGCACCTTACCCGGCTCAAATTCATCTCTTTGGCCATCCGGAGACCATGGAGTAAGGCCTCGTACTCAGCTGCATTATTAGTACAAGGAAACATAAGCCGGAGCACATAACAAAATTTGTCACCTCGAGGGGAAGTTAAAACAACTCCAGCCCCCGAGCCTTCTAACTGCTTGGACCCATCAAAGTGAATAGTCCAATATGTGTTATCTGGCTTCTCCTCAGGTGCCTGCAACTCTGTCCACTCATTGATAAAATCCACCAAAGCTTGAGACTTAATAGCAGTACGTGGCATATATTTCAAACCATGAGGCCCAAGCTCAATAGCCCATTTGGCGACCCGTCCTGTGACCTCCCTATTCTGGATGATGTCTCCCAAGGAAGCAGAACTTACCACAGTTATAAGATGACTTTGGAAGTACTGCTTCAACTTTCGGTTTGCCATGAACACTCCGTAAACAAGTTTCTGCCAATGTGGATACCTTTGTTTAGACCCAATGAGCACCTCACTGATGTAATAAACCGGCTGTTGAACCGGATGCTCCTTGCCAGCTTCCTTACGCTCTACCACGATGGCAACACTGACGGCTCGTGAATTAGCAGCCACATATAACAGCAATGGCTCCTTATCAATGGGAGCCGCCAGGATTGGTGGCTCAGACAACTGTCTCTTTAAATCTTCAAAAGCAGTATCAGCCGCATCACTCCAGACAAAAGTGTCCGTTTTCTTCATCATTTGATACAGTGGTAGGGCCTTCTCACCTAACCGGCTTATGAACCGGCTTAAAGCAGCAACACGACCCGCCAGCCGCTGAACATCATTGATGCACGCCGGTTTAGCCAGAGAGTTAATTGCCTTGATCTTCTCCGGGTTAGCTTCAATGCCTCTGTTTGAGACCAGAAAACCCAAGAGCTAGCCTGTAGGTACACCAAATACACACTTGGCCGGGTTAAGCATCATCTTATAAACCCGGAGATTATCAAAGGTCTCTTTCAAGTCAGATATCAAGGTTTCCTTCTCTCTGGACTTCACCATGATGTCATCCACATAAGCATGAACATTGCGCCCAATTTGATCGTGTAAACAGTTCTGCACACATCGGTGATAAGTCGCATGATGTCTACTACACAACCTTCTTCTTGTAGACGTTGTTGGGCCTGCAAGTGCATAGGTTTGTAGGACAGTAGCAAATTTCCCTCAAGTGGATGACCTAAGGTTTATCAATCCATAGGAGGAGTAGGATGAAGATGGTCTCTCTCAAACAACCCTGCAACCAAATAACAAAAAGTCTCTTGTGTCCCCAACACACCCAATACAATGGTAAATTGTATAGGTGCACTAGTTCGGCGAAGAGATGGTGATACAAGTGCAATATGGATGGTAGATATAGCTTTTGGTAATCTGAAATAATAAAAACAGCAAGGTAACTAATGATAGAAGTGAGCGTAAACGGTATTGCAATGATAGGAAACAAGGCCTAGGGTTCATACTTTCACTAGTGCAAGTTCTCTAAACAATAATAACATAGATAGATAATATGACAAGCCCTCAACATGCAACAAAGAGTCACTCCAAAGCCACTAATAGTGGAGAACAAACATAGAGATTATGGTAGGGTACGAAACCACCTCAAAGTTATTCTTTCGGATCAATCTATAAAAGAGTTCGTACTAGAATAACACCTTAAGACACAAATCAACCAAAACCCTAATGTCACCTAGATACTCCATTGTCACCTCAAGTATCCGTGGGCATGATTATACGATATGCATCACACAATCTCAGATTCATCCAACCAACATAAAAGTACTTCAAAGAGTGCCCCAAAGTTTCTATCGGAGAGTCAAGAACGTGTGCCAACCCCTATGCATAGGTTCCCAATGTCACGAAACCCGCAAGTTGATCACCAAAACATACATCAAGTGGCACATGATATCCCATTGTCACCACAGATAATCATGGCAAGACATACATCAAGTGTTCTCATAAAAGACTCAATCTGATAAGATAACTTCAAAGGGGAAACTCAATTCATCACAAGAGAGTAGAGGGGGAGAAACATCATAAGATCCAACTACAATAGCAAAGCTCGGGATACATCAAGATCATGCCATAGACGGAACACGAGAGAGAACACGAGAGAGAGAGATCAAACACATAGCTACTGGTACATACCCTCAGCCCCGAGGGTGAACTACTCCCTCCGCGTCATGGATAGCACCGGGATGATGAAGATGGCCACCGGTGATGGGATCCCCCTCCGGCAGGGCACCGGAACGGGCTCCTGAGAGGTTTTTGGTGGCTACAGAGGCTTGCGGCGGCGGAACTCCTGATCTATCTTCTGTTCTGGAAGTTTTAGAATATATTGGTATATATAGGAGGAAGAAATACGTCAGGGGAGCCACGAGGGCCCCACGAGGGTGGAGGGCGCGCCCAGGGGGTGGGCGCCCCCCCCCCCTATGTAACACCCCGGATTCGACGCGCCAGGTGTCCGCCAGTTATTCGCCGTAGTTGCCTTGTCATTTGCTTGCGTGTTGCATTTTATCATGTCGTCATGTGCATCTCATTTTGCATACGTGTTCGTCTCATGCATCCGAGCATTTTCCCCGTTGTCCGTTTTGCAATCCGGCACTCCTATGTCCTCCGGCGCTCCCTTTTGCCTCTTTTCATGTGCGGGTGTTAAACGTCCTCAGAATGGACCGTGATTTGCTAAGCGGCCTTGGTACACCATAGGTAGACCGCCTGTCAAGTTTCGTGCCATTTGGAGTCCGTTTGATACTCCAACGGTTAACCGGTAACCGTAAAGGCCTCTTTTGTGTGCAGCCCAACACCCATCCAAAGTGGCCCAAAACCCATCCAAACCCCCTCCATGCTCTCGGTCGTTCGATCACGATCGCGTGGCCAAAAACCGCACCTCATTTGGAGTCTCCTAGCTCCCTCTAGCTATAAATAGGTGCCTCCTCCTCCATTTTCACGGATGAACCCTAGCCCCGCTCCTCTCGCCCGCCGGACACGTCCGATCTGGGCCGGACATGTCCAGCGCCGCCGCCCGTCCAATCTGCCCGCGCCACGTGTCCTCGCCGCCGCCGTTCCCACCGTGCGCCGCCGCGGGCCCGCGAGGCCCGAGGCCGGCCCGCCCCGGGCCAGATCTGGGCCGCCGCCCCGAGCCCCGCGCCCGCTCGCCGGAGCTCCTGGCCGCGCCACCGCCGCTCGTCCTTCGCCGGCCGCCTCCCACGCCTGGGCCCCGGCCTCTACGCCGTCCGCCGCCGGCCGCCGCCTCCCCGGCTCCCGCGGGAGCTACACCACCCGCGCCCGAGGCGCCCCGCCTCCCGCGACGGCCGCGGTCGCCGCCTCCTCGCCGGCCGTCGACCCCGCCGTCCTCCTCCGGCAGCCGCGCCCCGCCGGCGCCCGTCCGGCCACCGGATCCGGCGCCCCTCGTCGCCCCGCGCCCCGGATCCGACCGGAACCATCTCCGGCGCCCTCTTCTTCCTCTCCGGCCGCCTTCTACCGCAACTCAGGCGAGAGCCCCAGCCATCCTCGGATTCCGTGCAACCAGAGGTTGACCCCGATTTCGCCTAAGTCCCTGGGATTTTGACATTATCATGCCATGTTCAACGCATCATAACTTGTTGCATGCTGCTGTGTTTCGTGCGTGTAATATGTCAAAATGTTCGTTGTGAGATGCTCTACATTTAATTACATTGCATCATGTCCATTTGAGTTCATCTTGATGCCCAAATCATCGTTGCAAGAGTGCTATATGATGTTAATCTGGTGAAATTGTTATAACTTGGTGATTTGTCATTTTGTTGCTTTTGATGTGTGCCTCCTATGAGCTTGGTGTCTACATGTGTTTTGATATATGTCATGCCATATTTATAGTGGTTCCATCCATGTATTTTTGTGGGTCCTATAGTGAGTGCATAGAGCTTGTTAAGTAGTGTACTTGCTGTTACTGTTTTGCTTGTCTGAATCTGCTATATCATGATGCTATGTTAACCTGCTGCTACAAGTCATTCTATGCATAATCTGGAGATATTCACTGAGGAGTCATGCTCTATCCATTCATGCCCCTGGTTGCATTTATACCCTGCTGTAGCTTATTGTAATCTTGCTCTCAAAGTTGCTAAATAATGTTGCTGTCAGCCTGTTAACATGAAGTTCACTTTTGCCATGTATTTTTCTAGTGATCCATGCACCCTATGAACTTGTTCTTGCCATGCTTAGCTTCACAAAAATGTCTTATTACTGTTGGTTGCCTTGCCATGCCATGTATTGCTCTGTGGTGAGTGTTTCAAGCTCACCAACATGCCCACTTATTGTTGTTCCTGCCATGTCTGAATCTGTCATATAACTTGCTATGTTTACATGGGTGCCATCATATCTTCTGTGACTTTTTAGCTCATGTTCAGTAAGGGACTTTTGTTATATGCAATTAGTAGATTCATGCCATGCCTCTGTATGCCATGATAAGTTCATGTAACATGTTGTTTGATAGCTCTAAACATTGCAACCTGATGTTATTTTCTGCTAAGCCTGAAACTGTTATTATTTGCAATCTTGCCATGTCATTTTGAGCATGTTCTAGTAGTTTCTGGAGATAGCTCAGTGTTCATGTTTTGTCATGCTTTACCTGTACTTCATGCCCATGCCTTTTGTTATTATGTTGAGGTGTTGTAGAATATTGTTTTGATGTTTGTAAGATGCCTAGTTGCTATTTTGGACAGCTTGTCCTTTAAACTTGTATAGAGTGTATATGTTGAACCCTTGCTCCGTTTTGAGTGTGCTTTATATGAAACTTGCTTGATTTTGCATGTAATTTCATATTATCATGTTGCATCCTTGTTTGGAGGTGTTTACTTGATGTTTGGATGCATTTAGCATCAATGCCATGTTTAACTTGTTTTGCTCATATCTTCTAGGCCGTAGCTCCGAACTAAATGAACTTTATATGTAACTTGACTAGAATTTCGTGTAGATCATCGTGGTGCATCTTAACTTGCTGTTTAACAACTTGAACATAAGGTTTATTCAGTTCTGGACCAATTTCTAAATTTGCATATGGGGACTTACCGGATTTGTTATATGTTGTTTCCGGCCTCATTTAAACTTGCTTTGATGTGTTGTTCTTGTTTGCATCATATCTTGCCATGAGTAGCTTCATGTAGCCTTTGTCATGCATCATACTTGGTTGAGCATCATGCCTTGTCATGTGTGGTGTGTTTACTATGTTGTGTGCTTCTTCTCGATAGTTCCCGTTTCGTTGCGATCGTGAGGATTCGTTCATCTACGCTTGGTTCGTCTTCGTGGCTTCATCTTCTTCATGGACTCGTTCTTCTTCCTAGCGGGATTTCAGGCAAGATGACTGCTACCCTGGATCTCACTACTATCATTGCTATGCTAGTTGCTTCGTTCTATCGCTTTGTTGCGCTACCTATCTTTTGCTCTTCAAGCCTCCCAAATTGCCATGAACCTCGAACCTTTGACACCCTTCCTAGCAAACCGTTGTTTGGCTATGTTACCGCTTTGCTCAGCCCCTCTTATAGCATTGTTAGTTGCAGGTGAAGTTGAAGATTGCTCCATGGTGGACATGATTATGTTGGGATATCACAATATCTCTTATTTAATTAATGCATCTATATACTTGGTAAAGGGTGGAAGGCTCGGCCTTATGCCTGGTGTTTTGTTCCACTCTTGCTGCCCTAGTTTCCGTCATACCGGTGTTATGTTCCCGGATTTTGCGTTCCTTACGCGGTTGGGTGATTTATGGGACCCCCTTGACAGTTCGCTTTGAATAAAACTCCTCTAGCAAGGCCCAACCTTGATTTTACCATTTGCCTCACCTAGCCCTTTTTCCCTTGGGTTTCCGGAGCCTGAGGGTCATCTTTATTTACCCCCCCCCCCCCCGGGCCAGTGCTCGTCGTGAGTGTTGGTCCAACCTGTCAGCCGCCGGTGGCCACCAGGGGCAACTCTGGGATGGCCTACCGGAAGTTTGGACAATCCGGTGTGCCCTGAGAACGAGATATGTGCAGCTCCTATCAGGATTTGTCAGCACATTCGGGCGGCTTTGCTGGTCTTGTTTTACCATTGTCGAAATGTCTTGTAAACCGGGATTCCGAGACTGATCGGGTCTTCCTGGGAGAAGGTATATCCTTTGTTGATCGCGAGAGCTTATCATGGGCAAAGTTGAGACACCCCTACAGGGTTTAAACTTTCCAGAGCCATGCCCGCGGTTATGTGGCAGATGGGAATTTGTTAATATCCGGTTGTAGATAACTTGACACCAGATCCGAATTAAAACGCATCAACCGTGTGTGTAGTCGTGATGGTCTCTTTCCGGCGGAGTCCGGGAAGTGAACACGGTCTTTGGGTTATGTTTGACGTAAGTAGGAGTTCAGGATCACTTCTTGATCATTGCTAGTTGACGACCGTTCCTTTGCTTCTCTTCTCGCTCTTATTTGCGTATGTTAGCCACCATATATGCTTAGTCGCTGCTACAACCTCACCACTTTACCCCTTCCTTTCCCATTAAGCTTTGCTAGTCTTGATACCCATGGTAATGGGATTGCTGAGTCCTCGTGGCTCACAGATTACTACAACAACAGTTGC
Source organism: Triticum aestivum (assembly GCF_018294505.1). Lineage (NCBI taxonomy): Eukaryota > Viridiplantae > Streptophyta > Magnoliopsida > Poales > Poaceae > Triticum > Triticum aestivum. The sequence continues at coordinate 389,358,737 of NC_057810.1, read as the reverse complement.
AGGTACAGGTTATGCGATGACCATGACGCGAGAGCGATGTTTGCTTGTTTTGGAGTTCTTCTGCTTCTTCTTCGATCAGGGGATAGGTTCCAGGTCAACAGCCTGGGCTAGCAGGGTGGATGTCGTTTGAGTTTCTGTTTGTGTTTCATCTGTAGTTGGATGGTGCTCTTATGTAAGATGATGTTGTATTCATGTGGCATTGTATGCCTTATGCAGGTATCCCTATCTATTAGGTAATGTTGATGTAATGATATCCACCTTGCAAAAGCGTCTTCAAGATGCGCTTCTATCCTTGGTGGGACCTTCGAGTTCCTTTAGGATAGGGTCGCATCTTGGGCGTGACACCCTACCTCGTGCCTTCCTCGTTTATTTCTTGATGTGGACTCCAAGTCTCCCGGGTTGCTTTCCTTCCAAAAATAACTTCTCCAGTTGATTTCGTTCCGTTTCGACTCCATCTGATATTCCTTTTCTTCGAAATACTGAAACAGGCAATAAAACAGCAATATGAGCTGGGCCTCTGGTTAATAGGTTAGTCCCAAAAGTAATATAAAAGTGTATAATAAAGCCCATAATCATTCAAAATAGATAATAAAATAGCATGAATGCTTCATAAATTATAGATGTGTTGGAGACGTATCAGCATCCCCAAGCTTAATTCCTGCTCGTCCTCGAGTAGGTAAATGATAAAGAAAAAATTTATGAAGTGTGAATGCTAGAAGGTGCACAAGTTTGATCAATGATAATTTCAATCACCTTTTCTAGCATGATTATATGTCATAACAGTAGTTCATCTCATAAAACTTTTAATGATCAAGTAACAAGCTATTCACATGTTAAAGCATAGACCATAAACTTTCTTGAAAACTAGCAAACTTCATTCTCACTCATCAAACAATTGCAATTCATCTTATTTTCAGGAATAGCAAACTTCACATACTCAACTATCATATAGTCTTCTACAATTGCTAACACTCACGCAATACTAATGGTTATGGAGTTTCAATCGGACACTGAGAAAGATAGGGGCTTATAGTGTTGCCTCCCAACGTATTCAGCTTTGGGTGATGTCAACAATAATAGTTCATGCTAACTTACATCCAATTGGATATATATATCAGGATCACCCCAACACAAAGTGCTTGCCAAAGGATAAAATGAAAAAGGTAAAGGTGAATATCACCTTGACTCTTGCATAAAGTAAAAGACATAAAGTAAAAGACATAAAGTAAAAGATAGGCCCTTCGCACAGGGAAGCAGGGATTTGCAGAGGTGCCAGAGCTCGATTTTGAAATAGAGATGAAAATAATTTTGAGAGGTATACTTTCATTGTCAACATAACGACCAAGAGCTTCCAATATCTTCCACACTACATACATTATAGGCGGTTCCCAAACAGAAAGGTAAAGATTTTTACTCCCCCTCCTCCAACAATCATCAATCCATGGCTTGCCCGAAACAACGGGTGCCTCCAACTAACATCAAACCTGGGGGAGTTTTGTTTGCAATTATTGTTGATTTGATTTTGATCTTTTGATCATGGGACTGGGCATCCCGGTTACCAGCCTTTTTCTCGTGAATGATGAGCGGAGTCCACTCATCGTGAGAATAACCCACCTAGCATGGAAGATACTGCTAACCCATAGTCGCTACATGAGCGATTCGGGCATACAAAACAGATTATTATTTGAAGGTTTAGAGTTTGGCACATGCAAATTTACTTGGAACGGCAGGTAAATACCGCATATAGGTAGGTATGGTGGACTCTCATGGCAAAACTGGGTTTAAGGATATTTGGAAGCACAAGTAGTATCTCTACTTGGTGCAAGGAATTTTGGCTAGCATGAGAGGGAAAGGCAAGCTCAACATGTTTGAATGATCCATGACAATATACTTTAACTGAGATGCGAGAAAACATAACACATTACGTTGTCTTCCTTGTCCAACATCAACTCTTTAGCATGTCATACTTAATGAGTGCTCACAATTATAAAAGATGTCTAAGATAGTTTTATATGTGAAATCTCTCTTCCTTCAATATTCTTTCATGAATTATTCAAATGACCAATACAATGCTTGCTAACCTTCAATAAATTTACAACCTCTACTTCTTAGTTGTGAAGTCATAACTCCCCATGGGATAAGCAAATGAGACATATATAATTTCAGATTTATGACATTCAACTCATTCAAACATTTACTCATAGGATATAAGTGAAGCACACGAGTAAATGACAAACTACTCCATCAAGATATAAGTGAAGATCAATGAGTAGCTCAACTATGCGAAGACTCTCTCTCATTAATAATTTCAGATCTTGATACTTTATTCAAACAGCAAGCAAAGCTAAAGAAAACGACATTGCAAGGATAGCACAACTCATGTGAAGAAGCAAAAACTTAGGCTCAACCGATACTAACCGATAGTTGTTGAAGAAGAGAGGTGGGATGCCTACCGGGGCATCCCCAAGCTTAGATGCTTGAGACTTCTTGAAATATTATCTTGGGGTGCCTTGGGCATCCCCAAGCTTGAGCTTTTGTGTCTCCTTAATTCCTCTCATATCATGGTTTCTCTTTTTATCAAAAGCTTCATTCACAACCAACTCAACAAGAACTCATGAGATAGGTTAGTATAAACCAATGCAAAACCTTATCATTTCCTACTGTAACAAATTTATCAGAGCTCAATATGCAAAAAGATTCAACATTATACCATTCTCTGACTTTTCTAGGGAATTTTTGCAACAGTGGTAAACTTTCTGTTTTCAAACAGCAACATGTATACTAGCAAAATAAGCATGGCAAAGGCTATCCTTGACTTTTTTATTGAAACTAAAGATGCAAAACATTAATCTAAACAACAGCAAGCAAAAACTAACAAAAGTAAATGACGCTTCATGCAAAACACATATCATGTGGTGAATAAAAATATAGCTCCAAGTAAAGTTACCGATGAACGAAGACGAAAGAGGGGATGCCATACGGGGCATCCCCAAGCTTAGGCTCTTGGTTGTCCTTGAATATTACCTTGGGGTGCCTTGGGAATCCCCAAGATTAGGCTCTTGCCACTCCTTATTCCATAGTCCATCGAATCTTTACCCAAAACTTGAAAACTCCACAACACAAAACTCAACAGAAAACTCGTAAGCTCCGTTAGTATAAGAAAATAAAACCACCATTTAGGTACTGTAATGAACTCATTCTAAATTCATATTGGTGTAATATATACTGTATTCCAACTTATCTATGGTTCATACCCTCCTATACTACTCATAGATTCATTAAAATAAGCAAACAACACATAGAAAACAGAATCTATCAAAAACAGAACAGTCTGTAGTAATCTATATCAAACGTATACTTCTGGAACTACAAAAATTATACCAAATTAGGAAGTCCTAAGCAATTCGTGTAACAATCCATAGCAAAAAGAATCAGATCAAGATCATGTTTCTGTTAATTAACAAAACTAATTTACTGGGTGCAAAAGTTTCTGATTTTCAGCAGGATCAACACAACTATCACCGTAAGACATCCTAAAGGTCTTACTTGACACTTTATTGAAACAAAACCTATAAAACATGATTATTACAGTAGCATAATCATGTGAACACGCAAAACAGTAAGGATAAGTGTTGGGTTGTCTCCCAACAAGTGCTTTTCTTTAATACCTTTCTAGCTAGGCATGATGATGACAATGATGCTCACATAAAATAAGAATTGAAACACAATGGAAGCATCATGAAGCATATGACTAGCACATTTAAGTCTAACCCACTTCCTATGCATAGGGATTTTGTGAGCAAACAACTTATGGGAACAATAATCAACTAGCATACGAAGGTAACACAAGTATAGCTTCAAGAATTTAAGCACATAGAGAGGAAACTTGACATTATTGCAATTCCTACAAGCATATGTTCCTCCCTCATAATAATTTTCAGTAGCATCATGAATGAATTCAACAATAAAACCAGCACCTAAAGCATTCTTTTCATGATCTACTTGCATAGAAAATTCACTACTCTCCACATAAGCAAAATTCTTCTCATGAATAATAGTGGGAGTATCATAAGAGACTTGAACACTAAAAATTGTTTCCACATTAAAAGAGTAATGTTCAGAAAAAGGGTAATCATAATCATGACAAGATTTGTAAATATAATCATCACTACTTTTTATAGCATAAGTTTCATCACAATAATCATCATAAGTAGCAACTTCGTTCTCATCATAATCGATTGAAACCTCTCCCAAGATAGTGGAATCACTAAATAAAGTTGACACTCTTCCAAATCCACTTCGTATTCATCACAATAAAATTCAACATCCTCCAAAATAGTGGGATTACTACTTCCTAAAGTTGACTCTCTTACGAACCCACTTTCATCAGTATAATTATCATAGGTAGGAGGCATGATATTATCATAACAACTTTGCATATCACAAATTGGAATGCTAAAAATATCATCTTCATTAAACATAGCATCCCCAAGCTTGGGACAAACATTAATTCCAGCAAATATATTCTCAAATATTTCATCCTCATCAAACATAGCTTCCCCAAGCTTGGGCCCTTTCATATCATAAGCATAATCACTCTCATCATTAAAAATATGGATAGCACCAATAGTATAGAAATTATCATCATCACAAGTAGTAGTAGGAGCAACATCATTTGGGAGGGATACCTTTTTACCTTTGTTGCTCCTTCTTTTCTTTTTCTTCTTCACATTATGTGTAGGTTCAACCTTCCTCTTTTAGCTCCTTATTGATGAGATTGGATGAATAGAAAGCTCCTCCTCGTTACCTGATTCATCATAAGAAATAATAGGAGGAGATTGGGAAGTCTCTTCCCTTTCGTTAGCATTCTTTTCATCCTCTATTTGTTTTCTTTTCTTTATGTAATTGGCAATATAAGGATTTTCAATGCAATTCACTGCACAATACATATAAATTTCTTCTTGATCAAAACCAAGAAGTTTGTAACAGGCAAATTCTGGAAGATAATTAGTTAAACGTTTCATTTCTTCGCAACCCATAAGCAAGCTAAGCTCATTATAATGTGCAAGGGAAATCAACTCATCACAATTTTTGGACATGATTAGATCATGAAACAATTTGCATCGGATAGCTAAATGACCACTTTCATTGCAAAGTCCACAAGTACGGCCAAGAAAATTTAAATTTTCAGCACAAACATCTAGCATTTCTTGCAACAATTTAGTTTCTAAGTGCTTATGCCTCTTGCAATAAACATCTTCTCTATTTGGTGTGTTCATGCAAACATGCACTCCACAAAATTTGACATGCTCATAAGAGATATTTTCATCATAACTAGTGCAATCATCATTAGCATCATGGATATTCAAAGAATTCGTACTAACAACATTGCAATCATGCTCATCATTCAAAGATTTAGTGCCAAACAATTTAGAGATTTCTTCTTCTAGCACTTGAGCACAATTATCCTTTCCATCATACTCATGAAAGATATTAAAAATGTGAAGCGTGTGAGACAAACTTAACTCCATTTTTTTGTAATTTTCTTTTATAAACTAGACTAGTGCTAAAACAAGAAACAAAAAGATTCGATTGCAAGATCTAAAGATATACCTTCAAGCACTCACCTCCCCGGCAACGGCGCCAGAAAAGAGCTTAGTTGACGGGGTGTGAGTGAGTGCCCTTTACCTTTGCCTCCCCGGCAACGGCGCCAGAAAATATCTTGATGTCTACTACACAACCTTCTTCTTGTAGACGTTGTTGGGCCTGCAAGTGCACAGGTTTGTAGGATAGTAGCAAATTTCCCTCAAGTGGATGACCTAAGGTTTATCAATCCGTAGGAGGCATAGGATGAAGATGGTCTCTCTCAAACAACCCTGCAACCAAATAACAAAAAGTCTCTTGTGTCCCCAACACACCCAATACAATGGTAAATTGTATAGGTTCACTAGTTCGGCGAAGAGATGGTGATACAAGTGCAATATGGATGGTAGATATAGGTTTTTGTAATCTGATATAATTAAAACAGCAAGGTAACTAATGATAAAAGTGAGCGTAAACGGTATTGCAATGATAGGAAACAAGGCCTAGGGTTCATACTTTCACTAGTGCAAGTTCTCTCAACAATAATAACATAGATAGATAATATGACAAGCCCTCAACATGCAACAAAGAGTCACTCCAAAGCCAGTAATAGCGGAGAACAAACGTAGAGATTATGGTAGGGTACGAAACCACCTCAAAGTTATTCTTTTGGATCAATCTATAAAAGAGTTCGTAATAGAATAACACCTTAAGACACAAATCAACCAAAACCCTAATGTCACCTAGATACTCCATTGTCACCTCAAGTATCCGTGGGCATGATTATATGATATGCATCACACAATCTCCGATTCATCCAACCAACATAAAAGTACTTCAATGAGTGCCCCAAAATTTCTATCGGAGAGTCAAGAATGTGTGCCAACCCCTATGCATAGGTTCCCAATGTCACGAAACCCGCAAGTTGATCACCAAAACATACATCAAGTGGCACATGATATCCCATTGTCACCATAGATAATCACGGCAAGACATACATCAAGTGTTCTCATAAAAGACTCAATCCGATAAGATAACTTCAAAAGGGAATCTCAATTCATCACAAGAGAGTAGAAAGGGAGAAACATCATAAGAACCAACTACAATAGCAAAGCTCGGGATACATCAAGATCGTTCCATAGAGGGAACACGAGAGAGAACACGAGAGAGAGAGAGAGATCAAACACATAGCTACTGGTACATACCCTCAGCCCCGAGGGTGAACTACTCCATCCTTGTCATGGATAGCACCGAGATGATGAAGATGGCCACCGGTGATGGGATCCCCCTCCGGCAGGGCGCCGGAACGGGCTCCCGAAAGGTTTTTGGTGGCTACAGAGGCTTATGGTGGCGGAACTCCCGATCTATCTATCTTCTGTTCTGGAAGTTTTAGGGTATATTGGTATATATAGGAGGAAGAAATACGTCAGGGGAGACACGAGGGCCCCACGAGGGTGGAGGGCGCGCCCAGGGGGTGGGCGCGCCCCCCTACCTCGTGCCTTCCTTGTTTCTTTCTTAATGTGGACTCCAAGTCTCCCGGGTTGCTTTCCTTCCAAAAATAACTTCTCTAGTTGATTTCGTTCCGTTTCGACTCCGTCTGATATTCCTTTTCTTCGAAATACTGAAACAGGCAATAAAACGGCAATATGGGCTGGGCCTCCGGTTAATAGGTTAGTCCCAAAAGTAATATAAAAGTGTATAATAAAGCCCATAATCATTCAAAACATATAATAAAATAGCATGAATGCTTCATAAATTATAGATACGTTGGAGACGTATCATCGCCTGAGCACTCTTGAGCCCAGATGGCATAGATACATAACAGAAGGCTCCAAACGGAGTGATGAAAGTCGTCTTCTCCTGGTCCTTAACTGCCATTTTGATATGATGATAACCAGAATAAGCATCCAAAAAGCTCAAACGTTCACAACCCGTCGTAGCATCAATGATTTGATCAATACGGGGGAGAGCAAAGGGATCAGCCGGACAAGCCTTGTTTAAGTCCGTATAATCCACACACATCCGCCAGGTGCCGTTCTTCTTAAGCACCAGCACCGGATTAACCAACCACTCTGGGTGAAAAACTTCAACAATAAACCCGGCCACTAAGAGCCGGGCGACTTCCTCTCCAATAGCTTTTCGTCTTTCTTTGTTGAACCGTCGAAGAAACTGCCTGACCGACTTATACTTCAGATCAATATTAAGAGTGTGCTCAGCGAGTTCCATCGGTACACCCGGCATGTCAGAAGGTTTCCATGCAAAGATGTCCCGGTTCTCACGGATGAACTCGATGAGCGCGCTTTCCTATTTAGGATCCAAATTGGTACTGATGCTGAATTGCTTAGAAGAGTCGCCTGGAGTAAAGTCAACAAGCTTCGTCTCAGCGGCCGATTTAAACTTCAACGCTGCGTCATGCTCTGTAGTTGGCTTCTTCAGGGAGGTCATATCCGCCGGGTCAACATTATCTTGGTAAAAATTTAGCTCTTCCGCTACACAAGCAGACTCAGCATAGACCGCGTCGCCTTCTTCACACTCCAAGGCTACCTTTCGACTCCCATGCACAGTGATGGTGCCCTTGTGACCCGGCATCTTGAGCTGCAAATAAACATAACACGGTCGTGCCATGAACTTAGCATAAGCCGGCCGCCCAAACAGAGCATGATACGGACTTCTGATTTTGACCACTTCAAACGTCAATTTCTCAGCTATGGAGTCATACTCGTCTCCAAAGGCCACTTCCAGTTCAATCTTGCCAACTGGGTAAGCCGACTTACCAGGAACCACTCCATGAAAAACAGTGTTGGATGTCCTCAAATTCTTATCAGTTAACCCCATGTGTCGAAAGGTCTCATAATAGAGGATATTGATGCTGCTACCCCCGTCCATGAGCACTTTAGTGAATTTATATCCACCAACCTGAGGCGCTACCACCAAGGCTAACTGACCCGGATTATCAACCCGTGGAGGGTGATCTTCTCTGCTCCATACAATGGGTTGTTCTGACCACCTCAAATAACGAGGAACCGCCGGCTCAACAGAATTCACGGCCCTCTTATGAACCTTCTGGTCACGTTTGCATAAGCTAGTGGTGAACACGTGATACTGCCCACTATTCAATTGCTTCGGATGGCTTTGATAACCCGACTGCTGCTGCCGTTGTTCTCCTTGACTAGACTACTGTTGATTATAGCTGCCTTGATGTCCCTGAAAGCCGGAATTTGAACCGCGGGCCCGGGCCATGAAAACTGCCTGCTCCTGAACCGCCGTTGGACCCAGAATTGTCACCAAACGTGTTGGAATTCTTAAAAGCCTTCATGATCACGCAATCTTTCCACAAGTGGGTGGCGGGTCGTTCCCGGGTGCCGTGTCTCGGGCAAGGCTCATTGAGTAGCTACTCAAGAGATGGGCCTGACCAGCCAGATTAGGGGGCGGTTTTCCCTTACGTCTCTTATTATTACCCTGCGCATTGGCATTGGCCACAAACTCCGGGTTACCCTCCGCCTTACGCTTATTGCCTCCTTGATTCATATGCTGCTGGCCCTTTCCATTGCCGTTCTTCCTTCCCTTCCCTGTCTTTTGCTCATCATACGCGGGATCCTTGGTACTGTCAGAGTCGGCGTATTTGACTAAAGCTGCCATCAGCGTGCCCATGTCGTTGCAATCATGCTTAAGGCGCCCTAGTTTCTGTCTCAGCGGCTCAAAGTGACAGTTCTTCTCCAACATAAGGACTACAGAGCTGGCATCCATCTTGTTAGATGAATGTATTATCTCCTAGACCCGGCGTACCCAGTGAGTCGTGGATTCCCCCTCCTCCTTCTTACAATTTGTCAAGTCCACAATCGACATAGATTGCTTGCAAGTGTCCTTGAAGTTCTGGATGAAACGGGCTTTTAGCTCCGCCCACGAATTAATGGAATTGGGCGGCAAGCCCTTTAACCAAGACCGGGCCGTTCCATCTAACATCATGGTGAAGTACTTAGCCATTGTTGCGTCGCTGACCTCCAACAGCTCCATGGCCATCTCATAACTTTCAATCCACGCTCCGGGCTGTAAGCCGGCCGTGTAATTCGGTACCTTTCTAGGTCCCTTTAAGTCCTTGGGCAGACGTACATTACGCAGAGCCGGCACCAAACAAGGAACACCGCCGGTTCTAGTAGCCACTCCCGTCTCAATGGAAGTCGTCGGATACTCCGGGAAATCTTGATGAGCCGTCTGTTGAGCCGCTAGCTGAGCCGCCCGCTCGTTCTCCTGACGTATTCGGTCTTGCACCGGATTATAGCCACCAGGCTAGTTGCGGCGCTGGGCGTTGCTTGACAAAGCTTCTGACTCCATGCGCCTGCTGTAACTCAGACTCCAGTTCTAACGAGGCGGTGCTAACCAAGGTGGAGGAGTTAAATGAATCCTGTCCCGGCTATAAGAATAACTCTCTTGCTGAGCCAGGGCTGTCTGGATAAGTTCTCTGACCCTTCGGGTCTCCACCGCTGTCGGGTCATCACCGTCCACTGGGAGAGTTGCCAAGCGGGCCGATGCTGCGATTAAGTTTTCCATGGGGTTGGAAAAGTGACCCGGCGGTATCGGCACGTAATGGGGCGGTGCCATGCTCCCATGAGGAGGTGCCATCTCCCGAGGCTGAGCCGGTCCTCCTGTTCCGGCTGTCATAAACTGATTTGCATCTGGCGGGTTACTTGGGCCAACTCCGGGTGTAGCAAAAAGATTCCGAGGATTATAAACCAGAGGTAAACGGGACTGGGTTTTCTGATGCCTCCTCCTCATCACCTTGTTAGACGCGTTTAGGATCATCGTGAGCTGGTAGGCTTCCGACTGTAGCCGCTGTGCCCGCGCATCCAAAGCCGCCCGTTCTGTGGCTAACCTGGTGTCCTCAGCTGCCAAGGCCTCCTTGGCCCGAGCTATTTCCTCGCGCACCCGTGCCACCTCCGCGTCATGCTCATCTTTATTTGCAGGAATAACCGTGGCGGTTAACAGGGCCGTGAGCTTATCCATGAGATCTATCAGCACCTAAGCCAGCGGGCGCACGGGGCCTCCTGCCCCGGCTGCTCCTGTCCCGGATGTTATTGATGTAGCGGCTGTAGAGTTTTGGCCAGGTTGAGTCCCAGCCATGAAGACTCCTGCCCATCTTGGCGGCTCATAGGGGTCCGGAATACTGGTGCCATCGGAACAGCCCCCGAGCACGCCGTCTTGCACTTGGTACAGCGAATCTGTTGAACCGGTGGATGAATCACCGTCAGAGAGGACGACCGTCTCACCACCATCTTCAGATCCTTCAGAAAGTTCCTCTCAGTGGATGCAGCCCACAAAGACCCGCTTCATGTCGGGTTGAACTCGGGCCTTTCTTGCACGCTGAGCCGTCTCGACGAGGTCGGTGCAGTTGTCCGGCTCAGGGCCCGGCTCACCAATCTGGCTGACGAAGACGTGGATTCCGCCGAAGGAGACCCGGTACCCGTACTCAATTGAGCCGGCGTCGGGGCCCCAGCCTTCGTCGTCGATGTAGATCTTGTCGCGACGACTCTTGGTCATCCGGCCCACTACGTGTCCCTTGAGCCCTTCGAAGTTGCCCTTCAAGAACTCAAATCCATCATGCGCTGGCCCCACGGTGGGCGCCAACTGTCATGGAATTGTCACGTCAGATGTCCTAGTGAAAGGACTTAGTTGTGGAGCCATCGCAACTAGGAAGCTTGAAGGGGTTAATCGGGACAAGGGACACAAGAGGTTTATACTAGTTCAGCCCCTTACGGTGAAGGTAAAGCCTATGTCTAGTTGGGTTGGTATTGAATGATGTTTCGATGACCAGGGAGCGAGATACGCTATGCCCGGCTCTCGATGAGTTGTTTCTTGTCCTAAGCCGCCAGCGAGTCGCCCTCTTATATACATGGGTGGACACCCTGTGGCCTACAGAGTCCCGACCGGCTCATAGACAGTGTCCGGCTCGGTGACTAGTTAATTCTACCTTATGTTACAAGTCATGGCATTATGACGGTTTACATGCTACGGGCCTTAAGCCGCCTGTGGGCCTTAGACCCTTTATTGAACCGCTATCTTCATGCTTGGTCTTGGGCTTCTTTCTGATGAGTCTTCTTTGCGTAACCCGGCTCCTCCTAGGCGGCTTACACAAATAGTTATATCCCCAACAAGTAGGATATAATCTACCATGAACATAAATATCATGAAGGCTATGTTGATTTGATTCAACTACATGCGTGAACATGTGCCAAGTCGAGTCACTTAATACATTCAAAGGAGGATACCATCCCATCATACCACATCATATTCATTCTAATAGCATGTTGGCACGCAAGGTAAACCATTATAACTCATAGCTAATCAAGCATGACACAAGCAACTATAATCTCTAAATGTCATTGCAAATATGTTTATTTCATAATAGCTGACTCAGGAACGATGAACTCATCATATTTACAAAAACAAGAGAGGTCGAGTTCATACCAGCTTTTCCCATCTCAGTCAATCCATCATATATCATCATAATTGCCTTTCACTTGCATGACTGAACGATGTGAATAATAATAAGAGTGCACGTGCATTGGACTAAGCTGGAATCTGCGAGCATTCAATAAACAGGAGAAGACAAGGCAATATGGGCTCTTGGTTAAATCAACAATGATGCATAAAAGAGCCACTTCAACAATTTAATCATGGTCTTCTCCTACTGACCCCCCAAAGAAAAGAAAAGAAATAAAAACTATTTACACGGGAAAGCTCCCAACAAGCAAAAGAAGAACGGGAAATATTTTTGGGTTTTATTTTTAATTACTACAGCAAAGAAATAAACTACTACTAACAATTTTTTTTGGTTTTTCTTAAGGTTTATTAAACACACAAGAAGAAAGCGGGAAAAAGAAAATAAACTAGCATGGATATTACAGTGAAAGAGTGTGAGCACCGACATCTAGCAATGAGTGTGTGTGAACATGAATGTAATGTCGGTGGGAAATACGTACTCCGCCAAGCTTAGGCTTTTGGCCTAAGTTGGTCTATTGCCAGGGATAGCCTGGCGGATACCCGTAGGTGAAGCTGGGGTCATACTGCGATGAAGAGGACTCTGACTGCCACTGGCTGGCAACCACCTCTGGATCCCAAGAATAAACAAACTGTCGTGGAGGCTCATCTTGTGGCTCCGGTTCCGGGGCTGGTGCAGGATTCCGATAGGCTTGAATGGCCGCCCACGGAACGATATGAGGACCTGCAGACAAGTTAAACAAAGAGGGAGTAGGCAAAGTAATAGTCTCAGGGTGATGTTTATCAAAGTATAATTTATATTTAAGCTCCCCTTCACGACTCTTAACAAGAAAGTCATGCGCTAGCATACTCTTATAATCTAAATAAGCACGGGACAACGATGTTTCTTCTTTCTCCTCATGCCTAATAGGTATTTCAAAATGTTCAGCTAGGCGCGAAGCATAAATGCCTCCAAAGATAGGGCCCTTGGTACGGTTCAGACTTAACCGTCTAGCAACAATTCCACCCATACTAACAGAGTTATTTCGGTATAAACCATGGAACAAAATAATAATATCAGGAACACTAAGGTTTCCACAGTTCCCACGTCCAATCAAGCAACGACTAGCAAATAAGGCAAAGTAGCGTAAAACAGGAAAATGTATGCTAGTAATCCTTGCATCAGAAACCTTCCTGGTTTCTCCCATAGTGATAGTGTTAATAAAAGCTTCTACTTCATTACGGTGTGATTCATCCAAGGTGCCCTCAAAGGGTATTTTGCAAACCTCGTAAAATTCAGCTAATGGCATCTTCTTAACAACGTCATATAAATGAAACTCTACTGAAGGAGGTGATTTCTTAGGGAAAAAGTAGAAGTTTTGCACAAAAGTATTTGTGAGTAAGAGATACTGATGACGTTGGTCGCGGAGGAAGTCGGTGAGGCCAACATTCTCAATCAATAAATAGAAATCCTCATAAATCCCAGCTCTCCTCAAGAAGTCATCGGAAGGCCATTCACACGGCCGGACCTCCGTGGTGCGAGGCAAAATAAATTTGGGCTTCTGCTCTTCTTCCTTTTGTTTTTCCTTCGAGCTTCGGCTCGACGAGCCCCTCAAAAGTCTCTTCATTATTTTCTGAAATAATCTGAAATTTTTAGTAACTTCAAATAAAAGTGAACCAACTTCAATAAAATTGATAGCAACAACTCCCACAAGTGCCTAGAGCCTATATCAAGCATTAGAACTACTTGGAACCATATAAATTTGACATGCAAGCTCAAGAACATGGTCACCTATGCAGCATAAATTTGCAATGAATAAAGCACTAGAACAAAAACTAATTGGTCCAATGGAGGAGTCACATATCAAGGAACAATCTCCCCAAGCAGTTTTGCGAGAGGTGCTTTGAGCAAGGAGATCGAAAATCACAGCAACAGGGGCTGGAACTCGTGCTTGAGTTGGTTTTTCGTGTTTGTGTGAGGCAGAGGAAGAAGATGGGTGCAGGGATAAGTGGAGGAGGGCCACCGTGGGCCCACGAGGCAGGGGGCGCGCCCAGGGGGTAGGGCGCGCCCTCCACCCTCGTGGACAGGTGGCAGCTCCCCCCGCGGTAATTTTTGCACAGTAAATCCTCAAATATTCCTGAAAAAATCATATTAAATTGGCATGGCATTCTAAGGACTTTTATTTTCGAGATATTTTTATATTGCACGGATAAGTCAGGAGACAGACATAAAAATACTATTTTACTTTATTTCTACTAAATAACAGAAAATATAAAGAGGGTGCAGAAGGTTGTGCTTCTAGTTTCATCCATCTCATGATCATCAAAATGAACCCACTAACAAGGTTGATCAAGTCTTGTTAACAAACTCATTCCGAATAACACAGAACTGGAGAAATTTCGAATAACACTAAGTTACCTCAACGGGGATATGAAAATCCCCAACAATAAGAATATCATACTTTTTCTTGACAGTAGGGAGAGGAAATTCAAAACCTCCAAATATAATCGATGGGATTTTTCCAATAGAGTTGATACTATAAACTTGAGGTTGTTTCCTCGGAAAGTGTACCGTGTGCTCATTACCATTAACATGAAAAGTGACATTGCCTTTGTTGCAATCAATAACAGCCCCTGTAGTATTGAGGAAAGGTCTTCCAAGAATAATAGACATACTATCATCCTCAGGAATATCAAGAATAACAAAGTCCGTTAAAATAGTAATGTTCGCAACTACAACAGGCACATCCTCAGAAATACCGACAGGTATAGCAGTTGATTTATCAGCCATTTGCAAAGATATTTCAGTAGGTGTCAACTTATTCAAGTCAAGTCTACGATATAAAGAGAGAGGCATAACACTAACACCGGCTCCAAGATCACATAAAGCAGTTTTAACATAATTTCTCTCAATGGAGCATGGTATAGTAGGTACTCTTGGATCTCCAAGTTTCTTTGGTATTCCACCCTTAAAAGTATAATTAGCAAGCATGGTGGAAACTTCAGCTTCAGGTATCTTTGTTTTATTAGTAATGATATCCTTCATATACTTAGCATAAGGATTTGTTTTAAGCACATCAGTTAATCGCATACGCAAAAAGATGGGTCTAATCATTTCAGCAAAGCGCTCAAAATCCTCATCATCCTTTTTCTTGGATGGTTTCGGAGGAAAAGGCATGGGTTTCTGAACCCATGGTTCCCTTTCTTTACCATGTTTCCTAGCAACAAAGTATGTCTTATCATAACGTTGATTCCTTGATTGTGGGTTATCACGATCAACGGCAGGTTCAACTTCTACATCATTATCATTACTAGGTTGAGCATCATCATGAACATCATCATTAACATTTTCACTAGGTTCATGTTCATTACTAGAATGTGTTTCAGCATCAGACGTAGAGATATCATTTGGATTCTCAGGTGGTTCAGCAATAGGTTCACTAGAAGTTTGCAAGGTCCTATCATTTTTCTTTTTCTTCCTTTTCGAAGAACTAGGTACATCAATATTATTTCTCTGAGAATCTTGCTCAATTCTCTTAGGGTGGCCTTCAGGATACAAAGGTTCCTGAGTCATTCTACCAGTTCTAGTAGCCACTCTAACAGCATAATCATTTCTCTTACTATTCATTTCATCAAGCACTTCTTTCTGAGTTTTAAGTACTTGTTCTACTTGAGTGGTCACCATAGAAGCATGTTTGCTAACAAGTTTAAGTTCACCTCTAATATTAGCCATATAATCACCCAAGCATTTAATCATAAAGGTATTCTATTTTAATTGTCTACCAAAATAAGCATTAAAGTCATCTTGCTTAAACATAAAGTCATCAAACTCATCCAAGCACTGACTAGCAATTTTAGTAGGAGGGACTTCAGCATTATCATATCTATAGAGAGAATTTACCTTTACTACCTATGTCAGGATATCGGGATTAGGAGGTTCTTCAGTGAATAAGGAATTGAGATCATATACTTCTTCAACATGCGGTAAATTAAGACCGTGTATTTCTTCAATAGGAGGTAAATTCTTAACATCTTCAGCTTTAATACCTTTTTCTTTCATAGATTTCTTTGCCTCTTGCATATCTTCGGGACTGAGAAATAGAACACCTCTCTTCTTCGGAGTTGTATTAGGAATAGGCTCAGTAATTGGCTCAGGAGCTGGCTCGGAAGGTGGCTCAGGAGGTGCCCAATTATTTTCATTTGTCAACATATTATTCAATAGAATTTCAGCTTCATCCAGTGTTCTTTCCCTGAAAAGAGAACCAGCACAACTATCCAGGTAATCTCTGGAAGCATCAGTTAGTCCATTATAAAAGATATCAAGTATTTCAGGTTTCTTAAGACGATGATCAGGCAAAGCATTAAGTAACTTGAGAAGCCTCCCCCAAGCTTGTGGGAGACTCTCTTCTTTAATTTGCACGAAGTTGTATATTTCGCTCAAAGCAGCTTGTTTCTTATGAGCAGGGAAATATTTAGCAGAGAAGTAATAAATCATATCCTGGGGACTACGCACACAACCAGGATCAAGAGAATTAAACCATATCTTAGCATCACCCTTTAATGAGAACGGAAATATTTTGAGTAAATAAAGGTAGCGCGATCTCTCATTATTAGTAAACAGGGCGGCTATATCATTTAACTTAGTAAGATGTGCCACAACAGTTTTAGATTCATAGCCATAGAAAGGATCAGATTTAACCAAAGTAATTATATCTGGATCAACAGAAAATTCATAATAATCCTTATCGGGAACACAAATAGGTGAAGTAGCAAAAGCAGGGTCGAGTCTCATTCTATCTCTAAGAGATTCTTTACTCCATTTAACTAGCAGCCTCTTAAGTTCGTATCTATCCTGGCAAGCAAAAATAGCTGCAGAAGATTCCGCATCAAAAAGATAACCCTCAGGAATAGCAGGCATATTTTCATCATCACTCTCATCATCGTATTCAGATTCAATAATTTCTCTTTCTCTAGACCTAGAAATTTGTTCATCTAGAAATTTACCAAGGGGCACAGTATTATCAAGCATAGAAGTAGTTTCATCATAAGTATCATGCATAGTAGAAGTGGCATCATCAATAACATGCGACATATCGGAACGAATAGCAGAAGCAAGTTTAGGTGTCGCTAGTTTACTCATAACAGAAGGTGAATCAAGTGCAGAGCTAGATGGCAATTCCTTACCTCCACTCGTAGTTGAGGGCAAAATAGTAGTTCGATCGTCTTTCAAGTTCTTCATAGTGCCCAGCAGATATAAATCCCAAATGACTCAAAGAATAGAGCTATGCTCCCCGGCAACGGTGCCAGAAAAAGGTCTTGATAACCCACAAGTATAGGGGGTCACAACAGTTTTCGAGGGTAGAGTATTCAACCCAAATTTATTGATTCGACACAAGGGGAGCCAAAGAATATTCTCAAGTATTAGCAGTTGAGTTGTCAATTCAACCACACCTGGAAACTTAGTATCTACAGCAAAGTGTTTAGTAGCAAAGTAATATGATAGTGGTGGTAACGGTAACAAAAGTAAAGACAGCAAAAGTAATGTTTTTGGTATTTTGTAGTGATTGTAACAGTAGCAACAGAAAAGTAAATAAGTGAGAACCAGTATATGGAAAACTCGTAGGCACCGTATTAGTGATGGATAATTATGCCGGATGTGGTTCGTCATGTAACAATCATAACATAGGGTGACACAAAACTAGCTCGAATTCATCAATGTAATGTAGGCATGTATTCCGTATATAGTCATACGTGCTTATGGAAAAGAACTTGCATGACATCTTTTGTCCTACCCTCCCGTGGCAGCGGGGTCCTATTGGAAACTAAGGGATATTAAGGCCTCCTTTTAATAGAGAACTGGAACAAAGCATTAGCACATAGTGAATACATGAACTCCTAAAACTATGGTCATCACTGGGAGTGGTCCCGATTATTGTCACTTCGGGGTTGCCGGATCATAACACATAGTAGGTGACTATAGACTTGCAAGATATGATCAAGAACTCACATATATTCATGAAAACATAATAGGTTCAGATCTGAAATCATGGCACTCGGGCCCTAGTGACAAGCATTAAGCATAGCAAAGTCATAGCAACATCAGTCTCAGAACATAGTGGATACTAGGGATCAAACCCTAATAAAACTAACTCGATTACATGATAAATCTCATCCAACCCATCACCGTCCAGCAAGCCTACGATGGAATTACTCAAGCACGGCGGTGAGCATCATGAAATTGGTGATGGAGGATGGTTGATGATGACGACGGCGACGAATCCCCCTCTCTGGAGCCCCGAACGGACTCCAGATCAGCCCTCCCGAGAGAGATTAGGGCTTGGCGGCGGCTCCATATCATAAAACGCGATGATTTCTTCTCTTTGATTTTTTTCTCCCTAAAAGCCAATATATGGAGTTGGAGTTGGCATCGAAGGGCTTCCAGGGGGCCCACGAGGTAGGGGGCGCGCCCAGGAGGGGGGGCGCCCCCCACCCTCATGGACAGGGTGTGGGCCCCCTGTTCTTCATCTTTGACAAGGATTTTTTTATTATTTATTCTAAGATATTTCGTGGAGTTTCAGGTCATTCCGAGAACTTTTGTTTTCTGCACATAAAACAACATCATGGCAATTCTGCTGAAAACAGCGTCAGTCCGGGTTAGTTCCATTCAAATCATACAAGTTAGAGTCCAAAACAAGGGCAAAAGTGTTTGGAAAAGTAGATACGACGGAGACGTATCATGCCCCGAAGAATTCAACAAAATCCGCCGCCTTGAGAATGCAAAGGAAATTTGGGATGCCTTGATTGATATGCACGAAGGTACCGACTCCGTCAAGGAATCCAAATTGGATGTGCTTCAAATTCAACTTGACAAGTTCAAAATGAAGGATGGTGAAGGTGTTGCTGAAATGTACTCTAGGCTTGCTCTCATCACAAATGAGATTGCCGGCTTAGGAAGTGAAGAGATGACCGTATCATCAAGAAAATCCTAAGAGCCTTGGATGGAAAATATGATACCTTGTGCACATTGATCCAAATGATGCCAAATTACAAAGATCTCAAGCCAACGGAAGTCATTGGAAGAATTGTTGCTCATGAGATGTCACTCAATGATAAAGAAGAGCTTCACAACAAGTCAAGTGGTGCTTACAAAGCCTCATGTGATGCTCCTACATCATCAAGTGAGAAACAAACCTTCAATGAAGAATTGAGCTTAATGGTGAAAAACTTCAACAAGTTCTACAAGAGTAGAAGCAAAGAAAGAAGCTCCAAGTCAAGGTCTTACAATGACAAAAGATCTTCTAGTCGAGAGCGCAATTGCTACAATTGTGGGAGACTCGGACACTATTCCAATGAGTGTATGACACCCCACAAAAGAAGAGAAGATTCTCCAAGAAGAAGAAGCAAAAGAGATGAATCGCCACCAAGAGAGAGGAGGAGTAGAGATGATCGTTATGAACGAAGACCCTCACGGAGAAGCAAGGATTCGGAAAGGAAGGACAAGTCATGAGCTACACAAAACGAAGACATCAAGCTCATATTGGTGAATGGGTATCCAGCTCCGACTCCGACCATCACTTCGAGAGAAGTTATCACTCCGACTCCGAATATACTCAAGATGAAGGTGTTGCCGGTCTAGCAGTTGTGTCAACCAACTCCTTTGACATATTTGACTCACCAAATGAAGGAATTGGAAATGCTTCATGGCTAAAGGCCCAAAGGTACCACACCCCGAGTATGTTGATTTCAATAGTGATGAAGATGATTTGTTAGGTGATGATGATTTACTTGTTGACAACTCTAGTGATGAATACTCTGTTGAAATGTCAATTAATCATGCTAATCAAGATAAAATGAATGACTATGATAAGGATAAGATTGAGCTTCTAACTAAGTAGCTAAATACTCTTAAGTTAGCTCATGAAACTACCTTGGAAGATCATCGAGAACTTTTAAAGACTCATGAGAAGTTACGCTTTGAAAAGCTCAACCTTGAGCAAGAGCATGAGTTTTTAAAGGCAATCAATGATGATCTTCGCAAGAAAAGTTCTTCTTACATTGCCAAGCGTTTACTCTTGTCTACTTACATGCCACAAGTTAAATCTAGCAACAGAAGTAAGAAAGATTCTTCTTCTAGTAGTAACAATAATCATGATAAATCCAATGTTATTGCTTCTAGTAGTTCTCTTGATTCCACTAATGATTCTCTTAGCCAAGTTACAGTTGAGCAAGAAAATAGCTTATTGAAGGGAATTATAGAGAAAGGTGTTTACAAGAGTCGTGCCGGAACTAAGCAATTTGAGGAAATTGTACGCAAGCAAGGAAGGCACCGGAAGAATCAAGGCATTGGTTTTGAACGAAAGTTCAATGCCAATGGAGTTGAGAGGGAAGAAGATCAATACCCGAGGACTAAGTTTGTTCCTCAACAAGAGAAGTATGATCCTACTTCTTTCCAAGGGACACAAGCTCAAGATCATCTTCCACCATGAGACCACAAGCAAAAAGGCAAGGATAAGCTTCAAGAGGAGATTGATGCATTTGAAGAAGCTCCCAAGGCCTTGGTCAAGTGGGTTCCCAAGACTACATCAAGTTCTACTTCATCAAGTACGACTACAACCCCAAGGATTCCCATCAAGATGATGTGGATCCCGAAGAAGAAGAACTAGAGAGTTCTTGAGGGTGACTCCGCCAACACACTTCACTCATATCATTTTGGCAAGAACAAGTGCAAACAACTTCCACATCTTGCACTAGTTCAAAGAGTCACAAACCCTCTTGTTGGTAAGACAAGGGACAAGGTAACCTAATGCTTTCATGGACATCATTTTGTGTGTGCATCACTCTATGTCTATGGATATCCTTGTTTGTTCCTTGTGGGACTAACCCGTGTAGGTATTGGAAGTGCAACTCACTCCAATGGATAGCTCCGAATGATATACATCAACATTGAGAATCCACATCTTCAACACCTACATGAAGTCATCATCGACAAAACCCAAGGTTAGTTCATCCCTCTTAGGGGGGATATCACATCTAGGGGGAGCTTTACTCTAAGACTTGAGCTAAAGCAACTCTAATGGTGTGAACACAACAATGCTTTATGTAAAAGTGGTAACCCCACTTGTGCTTAAACAATGAGTATGACCTATGATCAAATGTTCTCATTTGACTCCTAAGTCAATATACTCATATATAGATGACCTAGTCATCACAAATTGCTTGATAGATGCTAGAGTGATTGTGCATGCTTTTGCCACATATTTCATTTGCCATTTTATTGTGTGAGCATGTTGGTTGCATATTTTGCTCATTCGAGGACATCCACTTGTTGCTTTGATTGTTTGGCTCTTTCTCTTTTGCCGAGTGGATGGACAAGAATGCCTAAGAACCTTATCTAGCTATTTATGCTTTTCTCGTCTCAAACTCTATTCATGCTACATCACAAAGTTTGATCAAGTCAGGTTCGAACCACTTTGTGTGAGGAGCACTCGGAGTCCCCGATTCGTCATAGACTTAAACTTCCAAAACCTCTTTGTGCATTTCGGTCTGAACGAGTCATCCATTTCAGTCAAAGCGAGTTCACTAAGTTAATCTAGGTTTTCATCTCGGTGCAACCGATTTGAACACTTCGGTCACACCGAGCTGCAGCAACCGCTTGCGATTCTTCAATCTCGGTGCCACCGAGTTGTTCCACTCGGTCACACCGACAGGGTCGGGATATATATACCCACAGGTGAGATTTTGGAAATTTTCTTCAAAACCCCTCAGCCTGCGCGTGTCCTGCTCTGCCTCATCGGGTCTCCGGATCGCCTCCTCGCTGCAAGCGACCTCCCGCCGCTGGTTTCTGCTGCCGTCGACGGAATCTGCTCCGCCGTCGCCGCCGTAGCGAACACCTGCCGAACTAGGGTATGTGTTTGACACCTTGTGCTGTCTATTTACCTCCGATTCTAAGCACGAGGACAATGTCATGATTCTTGCCACGAATGAAATCTATCTATCCAGCGAAAACTTCCTTAGGCCTAGTTTGATTTGAAAATTTTAGGGTTAGCTCTCCGCTGAACTCATCTCGGACTGACCAAATCGTAGAAATCGGTCTCACTGATTTGGCTTAGGCCATTGCGCATGCGCTTTTCGGTCTGACCGAAAATTTCAAATTGGTGTGACCGAGTTCAATTCTCTGTGAAACCCTAGCAATTTCGGTGTCGTTGTACTGTGACTCGGTCTGACCGAGTTCACTAGTTTAGGTTCCAAATGTTGCTTCGGTATCACCGAGTTTATCAATTCGATAGCTCTGAGATCATTTCTGTAGAGAACTATGTCGTTGTCAAAACCGGCGGATCTCGGGTAGGGGGTCCCGATCTGTGCGTCTTAGGCTAATGGTAACAGGAAGCGAAGGACACAATGTTTACCCAGGTTCGGGCCCTCTCGATGGAGGTAAAACCCTACTTCCTTCTTGATTAATATTGACGATATGAGTAGTACAAGAGTAGATCTACCACGAGATCGTAGAGGCTAAACCCTAGGAGCTAGCCTATGATGATTATGATTGTAATTGTGATCGGCCTTCTAAGGACCAACCTCTCTGGTTTATATAGACACGGAAGAGGGCTAGGGTTTACATGGAGTCGGTTACAAGGAATGAAATACAATATCTGGATTGCCAAGCTTGCCTTCCACACAAAGGAGAGTCCCATCCGGACACGGGACAGAGTCTTGAGTCTTGTATCTTCACACTTCAATAGTCCGGACGATGTATATAGTCTGGCTGTCCGGATACCCCCTAATCCAGGACACCCTCAGTAGCCCCTGAACCAGGCTTCAATGACGATGAGTCCGGCACGCAGCCTTGTCTTCGGCATTGCAAGGCGGGTTCCTTCTCCGAATACTCCAAAGTAGCTGTTATGATGAATAGTGTCCGGCATTCCATCAATGTTGTACTCCTCGGCTTCAGTGCCTCAATAATGACCATCTCCACGTGTCGAGCGAATGCAAGGAGCCGAGGCATTTTTGCATTTTCCACCTCCAGTCCTTCAGGCTGACCGTCTATTTGAAGAGACGGGGATTCTCAGATCCAAACCTCACTCTCCCCCCTCGAGCAAGCATCCAACAGAGCGCTCCGGAAAAACCATTCCAACATGGCCGGTTGTCACAGCTCCTCTGCTCGCTCTCCTCGCTCCAAGCCGGGGGACTGGGAAGAGTGTTCAGTTCCCCATAGCCGTTTGATTGAGTTACAAACCCAAGGGTTTCTCCCACCGGCGTTCATGGTCCCCGTCTGAGTCGGAATAGCCACCTATAACGGTGGGGAACAGGCGGAGGGATCTCCTAATCCATCTCCAGAGGAGCGAATATGCCTCATCCCGCATCTGCTAAGGGGCGTCGAGTTTCCCGTCCACCCGTTCCTTCGCGTGCTCCTGGAGTTCTACGGCCTCCAGTTGCACAACTTTACCCCTGCCTCCATACTACATATAGCAGGGTACATTGCCCTTTGTGAGCTATTTCTAGGCTGCGAGGCTCACTTCGGGTTATGGAAGAAGCTGTTCTGCCTTGTCCCCCGCAACCAGGGAGAATCCCTATGTCAAGTGGGCGGGGCCGAAGTATGGCGCATTGCCGAGACCAGATACCTATCCGGCACTCCCAAGAAGGCACCAGAGAACTGGCCTTCAGAATGGTTTTACATTGACAACGTTCCCCTTCCGGATCCAGTCCGGACGGGTCTCCCCAAGTTCAGTAATGCCCCGCCGAGGGCACGTCTAAGCTGGCGCCCCCGAGGCCCCCAAGAGGAGGATACCAGGGACATACATTACCTGATGAGCAGGATAAAGTTACTGGCCAAATCCGGACTGACGATAGTCGAGGTTATGGCAATATGCATAATACGGGGAGTACAACCGCTTCAATATCGGGGGAAGCCCATGTGGCACTTCAACAGGGAAGATGATGCCACCCGATGTGGCCGTAAGAGTCCGGACTCCGCCACTGCTCTGGCAAGGATATTGTCTGATTTATACAAAGGGGAAGAGGAAGAATTCCTTCACATCAAACCACGAGATGGATTCTCCATGCACAACCCCCCAAACTGGGTAAGTCGTCATTCCTTTCCCCGCTTCACTTATTGTGGCGTTCTTCGCTAAGATTATCTACCTCGATATTCCCGAGCAGGAACTGAGGAGGGTCGTAGAAGGAATCTCCAGCCCCTCCCCGCAGCCAGAGGACCCCGAAAGGGCCCTAGATCCAGGACTCGAAGAAGATCCGGATATTACCGTGGAGCTTGTCAATGGGATATTTTATCAAGCGAGCTGCGATGGCACCTTAGTGGCCATTATTGCCGACTATCCCGGACTGCTGCCTACGTCGCGCGTAAGCCAAGCCGAAAAACCCTATCCTCCGAAGAGGACTCCCTTCAGATGTCATGCCTTACCCTTGACGTGTCGTGTTTTTGCAGAGACGATGGTCGGAGCGTGGGACCGAGCCCCTAGGGACTCGTCAGCCAAGGGCGTCCAGATCGGGCAGGCTGAAGTGGAAGGCGGTAAGGGTCGACTCGCCGCTACAGAAGTATAACAGCGCCCTTTGCGTCCTGGCAGGAAGAGGAGCAGCCGGACTATATCCAGGGATCCTGCCAACCACGTCTCCACCAGCCGGATTCCAGAACCGGCTTCGAGAGCGGAGGCGGGAGCGGGGCCGATGCTGCATAGTTCTCCGACAGAGGATGCGGATATGCTCTCGGCCACGAATTTCGAAGTAGAGAGCGCCATGAATCACCGGCGCCGACGGGTCGTACTTCGGAACAACATCTTTTCCGAAGAGGCATTTAACACCTTCAATTAGGGACACGCATACATCTGAGCTGCTCAAGGCGGGCTTGCCCGAGCGACGGACCAATATACCAAAGATATACGGGTAAGAAAATTTGATAAGCATGTGTAGTAGTAGACCCTGAAACTTGAAACGGTTGAAACAACTGTTTTAACGATCAATTTATGCACAGGTCCTTGTAGATAAGAATGAGCAATTGTCTCGAGAGATGGAGGAGTGCAAGGCCGAGCTGAGGGCCATAGTTGCCAAGTTAGAGGAATCCCAAAAGCCCTCATCTGGTAACATTTGTCTCAATTGTATGAAGATGCACCAGTTAGTAAATGGCTGATATGACAAGTCTAACAGAAAATTCTGCAGACAATCCCGGGGTGAATCCAGAGGGCGTAAGAGATGACGAATCACATCTCAAAAGGCAGCTGAAGGCTGGCGAGCACATTCTTACGCAAGTTAGGCAGGAGAAGAACAATCTTCAAGATGCCAAAGTCCAGCTGGATGTGGAGTTAAAAGACGTCCGCGCTCAGGTGGCGGACTCCGTGAAGGAGAACAAAAGGCTTCGACACGGTATTTATGGTAAGTGCCTAGACGAACTGTAGTATAGTTCGGCGCAGAAGTATATTGAAAGGATTTTGCTTGTAGGAATGTTAATGGGTCGCCCTGAGGAGGATATGCCCTCATATGCAGGTGATTTACTACAAGACCTCTCACAACTGCATGAGCGAGCTCGGCAGGTGATGCAGGGCGTTGCTCAGGCCTTGTGGCCATCAAGCTTCCTACCGAATGGCATGGGGGAGCTTGTGGATATGCTTCAAGGAGAACGGTGGTGCTTCCGTTGTGGAAGATGTCAGCCTGCCGGCAAGGTGCAAGAGAAGCCTGGGCTATGGTGATGACGCGCTACACCAAGCTGGACCCGAACCATATGGCCGAAGTCGGACCGGCGGGGCCAGATGGGCAAGAAATTCCCGTTAGTCTGGTATATGACCAGGTAGCGTTAGCTGCAAAGTATTCTCAACAGGATTTTAAGCTAGATAGCATGTTGGATGGTATAGAGGAGGAATATAGTCGATCCAAGTGACTGTGTAATTCAATGGACATAAGTAGTCCCTAGCCGGATTAAAATCATTTGTCATGGCGGACCTTTTTGCTTCAGCCCCCGGATCCTATAGTCTGGGGTGTGTCCGAATACCCACTCAGTTATACAGAACTGGGGTATGCATGGACACCAGGCGTAGGGGTCATAGGTGCTTGAACAGACAAGTACCCAACTAGTTATGTTATATTACATGGATAGTAAGAAACATCTTCCAGGGAGAATAGTTCCATTAGGGGTTCCTTTCCCTGGGTACGCATGCGACAATGCACATGTCCAGACTGCGAACAAGGGCGCAGGATACAAAACTTCTGGGGATTGACGTTGTAATAAACGAATACATCTTTTGTTCACCGACCAAATATTCTCTTAAGGACACTAGCTTTCGGCTTCACCCAGTCTGAGGTACACATCCGGCTGAACCGGCAGTAACAATCGCAGAGGTGCTCCCCTTATGCCCTAGTCGAATTAACGGGAACGTAGGGCATAAACACAAGAGCCAGGCAACCCAGCTTGGCCACATCTTAAGTCATATCGATGCATATAATGGTGAAAAAGGCACATATGGAAAAAAGAACGCATATGTGATGGGCAAAAAGCCATTAAAGTAATTATATTTAGCTTCCGAATAGGAAGCCC
This sequence comes from Triticum aestivum, assembly GCF_018294505.1. Lineage (NCBI taxonomy): Eukaryota > Viridiplantae > Streptophyta > Magnoliopsida > Poales > Poaceae > Triticum > Triticum aestivum. The sequence goes on along the minus strand of NC_057810.1, from coordinate 389,332,144 downwards.
CCAGGTATTGCTTACACACATAGTACGGCCGGAGTGATCTGGGCATCCATACTGTATTAACTACTTTGTGTGAAGAGGAAAAAAGGGTCAAGACAGGAAAAGGGAGGGAGCATAATTAAAAAGGAGGGGATAAGGAGACGAACACTGAGTTCGGCACTAGGCGTAGAATCTCTGGAGTCTAGCCGCGTTCCATGGGTTCGGCTCGAGTCTGTTATCGGATGCATTACGTAAGCGGTACGCTCCTCCGGTGAGAACTTTGTCAATGACGAAGGGACCTTCCCACTTGGGTTTGAGATTGTCCTTCTTCTTCTCCGGTAGGCTTAGAACGAGCTCGCCAATATTATAAGTTTTGGCCCGCACTTCTCTGCTTTGGTATCGTCGAGCCTGCTGTTGATAGAATGCGGAGCGGGCTTTTGCGACGTCGCGCTCCTCCTCCAGGGCATCCAAGTTATCCTGCCGATCTAACTCGGCTTCCTTCTCTTCGTACATGCGTACGCGTGGCGAATCATGTATTATGTCGCAGGGTAGTAGTGCTTCCGCGCCGTACACCATAAAAAATGGTGTATATCTGGTGGTGCGATTCGGCATGGTCCACAGCCCCCAGAGTACGGAGTCGAGCTCCTCGACCCAGTGCGTATCCGACTCTGTCAAGGATCGCACTAGTCTGGGTTTGATGCCGCTCATGATGAGACCGTTTGCCCGTTCGACCTGGCCGTTTGCTTGGGGATGGTAGACGGAAGCGTAGTCGAGCTTAATGCCCATTTTGCCGCACCAAGTTTTCACTTCATCGGCTATGAAATTGGAGCCATTATCAGTGATGATGCTGTGGGGGATGCTGTATCGGTGTACGACCCCGGATATGAAGTCTATTACTGGTCTGGATTCGGCCGTTTTGACTGGTTTGGCTTCTATCCATTTGGTGAACTTGTCCACCATGACCAATAAGTATTTTTTTCTTATGGCTTCCCCCTTTAAGGGGTCCGACCATGTCTAGCCCCCAGACTGCAAAGGGCCAAGTTATGGGGATTGTTTGGAGAGAGGTAGGGGGCATATGACTCTGATTGGCAAAGAGCTGGCAACCGACGCAGTGTTGGACAAGGTCCTGTGCGTCTGCTCGGGCCGTCGGCCAATAGAAGCCTGTATGGAAGGCCTTGCTGACTAGTGCTCGAGCCGCGGCGTGGTGTCCGCCCAGTCCGGCATGGATTTCAGCCAAGAGCTGCCGCCCTTCCTCTTCGGAGATGCATCTTTGGAGCACTCCGGTCGCACTTTTCTTGTAGAGTTCCCCTTCATGGACTTTGTAAGCTTTAGAACGTCGAACGATGCAACGTGCTTCATTTTGGTCTTCGGGGAGCTCCTGCCTACTAAGGTAGGCCAAGAAAGGCTCAGTTCACGGGGCGATTACAGCCATGATTTCGTGGGCCGAAGATGTTATTTCGGTGGTGGAGCCTCCGATTATGTCTGATAGTTTGGAATCTGGGGGTGTGTTCGGATCCGTGCTAGTATTGCCGGACTCCCCTTCCCATACTACGGATGGCTTGAACAGCCTTTCGAGGAATATGTTAGGTGGGACAGGGTCACGTTTAGCGCCGATGCGGGCGAGGACGTCCGCCGCTTGATTGTTTTCTCGAGCCACATGGTAGAATTCGAGCCCCTCGGACCGAGCTGACATTTTGAGGGCGACATTACGGTAGGCCGCCATTTTCGGATCCTTGGCGTCAAAGTCTCTGTTTATTTGTGATATTGCAAGGTTTGAATCCCCGCGCACTTCCAGGCGTTGAATGCCCCATAGAGACTGCCATCCGAAGACCATGCAACAGAGCCTCATATTCGGCCGCATTGTTGGAGTCTGTGTATAATATTTGGAGGACGTACTGGACTGTGTCTCTGGTGGGAGACGTCAGGACTACACCTGCTCCCAATCTGGCCAGCATTTTAGAGTCGTCGAAGTGCATGATCCAGTTAGAGTATGCGTCGTACTCTTTAGGGAGTTCGGCTTCTGTCCATTCGGCGACAAAGTCAGCCAGTACTTGCGACTTGATGGCCCGCTGTGGTTTGTATGTTATGTCGAACGGAAGGAGCTCGATGGCCTATTTAGCAATCCCGCACGTAGCGTCGCGGTTATTTATTATGTCATTGAGTGGTACTTCGGAGGCCACCGTAATCGAACACTCTTGAAAGTAGTGTCGTAGCTTCCGGGATGCCATGAAGACCGCGTATGCTATTTTTTGATAGTGTGGGTATCGGGATTCGCATGGGGTGAGTACGTGGATACGTAATAAACCGGCTTTTGGAGCGGGAATTTGTATCCGTCAACCTCTCATTCGACGACGAGCACTGCGCTTACAACTTGATGTGTTGCAGCTATGTATAGCAGCATAGGTTCGCCGATATTTGGCGCTGTTAGGACTGGATTACTGGCCAATAAGGTCTTTATTTCATCTAGTCCGGATGCGGCTGCATCCGTCCACATGAAGTGTTCGGTGCACCGGAGAAGGCAGTAAAGAGGTAATGCCTTTTCTCCTAACCTGGAGATAAAGCGGCTCAAAGCTGCCATGCATCCAGCCAGTTTCTGGATGTGCTTGAGGTCTGTTAGTATAGCCAACTGCGACAGAGCTCGAATTTTTGCCGGATTCGCTTCAGTTCCTCTATTGGAAACAATGAAGCCTAGCAGTTCCCCCTAGGGGACGCCGAAAACGCATTTTTCAGGGTTCAGCTTGATGTCGTATGTCCGGAGGTTATCGAATGTAAGCCTCAAGTCATCTATTAAGGTTTCGACGTGTCTTGTTTTTATGACCACATCGTCCACGTATGCCTCCACTGTTTTGCCGATTTGCTTTTCCAGGCATGTTTGAATCATGCGTTGATAGGTTGCGCCAGCATTCTTAAGCCCGAAAAGCATAGTGTTGAAGCAAAAAGGGCCATATGGCGTTATGAAAGCTGTTGCAGCTTGGTCAGACTCTGCCATCTTTATTTGATGGTATCCAGAGTATGCGTCGAGGAAACACAGCGAGTCGTGTCCTGCTGTGGCATCGATGATTTGATTGATGCGAGGGAGGGGAAAGGGATCCTTGGGGCAAGCCTTATTGAGGTCTTTAAAGTCGACACATAGGCGCTAGGATTTGTCCTTCTTTGGTACCATTACCAGGTTTGCCAGCCAATCCGGATGCTTGATGTCTCTGATGAATCCGGCCTCGAGTAGTTTGGCTAGCTCTTCCCCCATGGCTTGCCGTTTGGGCTCTGAAAACCGCCTTAGAGTCTGCTTGACCGGTTTGTATCCTTTTAGTATATTGAGGCTGTGTTCGGCCAATCTACGTGGGATGCCCGGCATGTCCGATGGGTGCCAGGCGAAAATGTCCCAATTCTCGCGTAAGAAGTCTCGCAGTGCAGCGTCCATTGCGGGGCTCAACTGTGTCCCGATGGAAGCTGTCTTCATGGGGTCTGTTGGATGGACTTGGAATTTGACTATCTCGTCTGCGGGTTTAAATGAGGTGGACTTGGGTCGCTTGTCGAGTATCACGTCGTCCCTGTCCATGGTGGCCCGCAGTGTTGTTAATTCTTCGGCTGCTAGGGCTTCGGATAATGCTTCCAGGGCTAGTGTTGCGGTTTTGTTTTCGGCGCTAAGTGCGACGTCCGGATCACTGGCTAGAGTGATGATTCCATTGGGTCCGGGCATTTTAAGCTTCATGTACCCGTAATGGGGTATAGTTTGAAAGCTTGTAAACGCGTCCCACCCTAGAAGGGCGTGGTATCCGCTGCTAAAAGGAGCCACTTGGAATGTGATTTCTTCGGACCTATAATTCTCCGGGGTGCCGAATACCACATCGAGTGTGATTTTTCCCGCACACCGCGCTTCCCGACTAGGGATAATTCCCCTGAAGGTTGTGCCGCTTTGTTCAATGCGGCTTTTATCAATTTCCATCTTGTTGAGTGTTTCTTCATAGATCAAGTTTAATCCACTTCCGCCGTCCATGAGTACTTTAGTGAGCCGAAAGTCGTCCACGATTGGGCTAAGGACCAGAGCGGCTGGTGCCCGGACAGTCTGGAATCGAGGTTCATCACTGGCATTGAAAGTTATAGCAGTGTCATTCCATGTGTTTATTTTTGCCACATGGCAAATTTCAGTGGAGCTTCGATGAGCTCGCTTGCGCCTATTGTTTGAGGCAAAAGTCTCGAAGACTGTTAGTACCGTATTGTGTTCGTTGGCGGGATGTTGTTCTGCTTTATGGCTTGCAAGAAGATCCTCGCCACTTTTTGCAACCTGCCGGAGTATCCAACATGCCCTAAGGCTATGAGTTGGTGTTGTTTCCGGAGTACTGTGGAGTTTACATGGGCCATTGAGCCATTCTTACAATACGGTTCCCCGCCCTGGGGTGGGCTTTGGTTTCTTGGGGATTGGATTGGCCGACTTACGAGAGCTCGCACGTTTAGTTCGGACAAAGGTTTTGGTGAGAGCCGGACTATCCCAAAATTCTGTTTGGGTTTTCCAAGCGCTTTCCATCGCACAGTACTTCTGTACTATGGTTGCCAAGTCCGCAAAGTGTACTATGTCACGGCGACTTATAGCATTAAGGATTCCTTTGCTCGTGCAATTTTTGCAGAAAAGTGAGACTACGTCCTCCTCGCGGCAGTCCTTGACCTTGTTTAGCACAAGGAGGAATCTGGCCCAGTAACGATGTACTGTCTCCTGGGGCTCTTGCCTGATATGGGAGAGACGGTTTAAGTCCGTGTGGGTGGGAATAGCTGAATCCGGATTCTGATCCGATCTAGCACCCAGGGGCATGGGAGCTTCCGATCCTGACAGCTCGGGATCCGGGGTGATGCCCAATTTTTCCGGCCCAATGCCCGATTCTAAGTCCGGGATCCGGGTCATGTCCTCCCTTGGGCGGGTGTCCAGCTCAGGGAGCTCGGTGATCCGGACATAATTCGTCCTCAGAATTGAGGGGTAATCCGTTTGTGGTTCCTCCACTACCGCTATCTCATGGGTGGCCGACGGGGATTTAATGTCCCTTTGGTCGAGTTTAAGCCCGATCCGGTCATAGTCCGTAGCGACTCCCAAAGCGGCGATGCGATCCAAGAGCTCATTAAGGGAGGAGAGCTCTATCGGATCCATCTGTTCGGCGAGTTCCGAATTGACGCGAAGGTTATGTGTGATGACCCGAGAGGCCATCATCGACGCAACCACCGATGGGGTAGCCATGATGAAGCCGCCAAGTCGGAGAGTTTGGCCTACAGCCAGCGCTCCCCCAGAGGTAATGTTGTCCTTGACAACAAGACAAGCCATCAAGCCTTGCAGGGACGACACAGAGGAACTCTCAATGAAAGCACGAATGTCGGTGTCAAAAACGGCAGATCTCGGGTAGGGGGTCCCGATCTGTGCGTCTTAGGCTGATGGTAACAGGAAGCGAGGGACACAATGTTTACCCAGGTTCGGGCCCTCTCTATGGAGGTAAAACCCTACTTCCTGCTTGATTAATATTGACGATATGAGTAGTACAAGAGTAGATCTACCACGAGATCGTAGAGGCTAAACCCTAGGAGCTAGCCTATGATGATTATGATTGTAATTGTGATCGGCCTTCTAAGGACCAACCTCTCCGGTTTATATAGACACCGGAGAGGGCTAGGGTTTACATGGACTCGGTTACAAGGAAGGAAATACAATATCCGGATCGCCAAGCTTGCCTTCCACGCAAAGGAGAGTCCCATACGGACACGGGACGGAGTCTTGAGTCTTGTATCTTCACGCTTCAATAGTCCGGACGATGTATATAGTCTGGTTGTCCGGATACCCCCTAATCCAGGACTCCCTCAAACTAAAACTAAGTTTTTGACTCATTTGTTTTGCAAAATCTCTGTACTGTGTGATGCTCATCTACTCTACCTCATCTATATCCATTCATAGGGTTTGCTATCAGTTCGCCTGCCAAGATGTCTGACCAAAGTGATAGCCAGAGTAAGTTTGAAGAGCAAGTGCAAATGAGTGAGGGCACTAGTACCTCAAGCAGCTATGATGAGGGCAGCAGGAGCACACCAAGTAACTTGCCAAAGGAAGCCACTAGAGCAAGGAAGAAGAGAACCTCAGACTCTGACGATGAGGATTATGTTGCAGCTGAGGATGAGGCCACCTCAAAGAAGAAGGTGATGAAGAAGGAGTATGGCACTGATGCTTCAACAAAGCCTGGCATGAACAGGAAGGCACCAGCAAGGAGAATCCCAACATCCAAGCCAGGAAAAGTTACCACAGGAGAAACCCTGAAATTCACATTAGAATCTGATGATGGTGAAGCAGCTAGAGATGACAAGAAGAAGAAGAGGGCAAGGACCACTACTGCTAAAGTTCTTGAAAAGTCAACAATGGTGAGAGATTCTGAAGAGGAAGAGGAAGAGGATGTAGCACCAGCACCCAAATCCCAAAAGCTTATGGGAGATGCAATCAAGTCAGGGGCTGCTCCTTGCTACGTCTTGAGCTTGCGTTGGTTTTCCTCGAAGAGGAGAGGGTGATGCAGCAGAGTAGCATAAGTATTTCCCTCAGTTTTTGAGAACCAAGGTATCAATCCAGTAGGAGGCTCCTCAAAAGTCCCACGCACCTACACAAACAAACTGAGAACTCGCAACCAACACAATAAAGGGGTTGTCAATCCCTTCATGGCCACTTGCGAAAGTGAGATCTAATAAAGATAGTAAGATAAGATAAATATATTTTTGGTATTTTATAATATAGATGCAAATAAAAGTAGATTGGAAGCAAATATAATAAGAGATAGACCCGGGGGCCATAGGTTTCACTAGTGGCTTCTCTCAAGATAGTATAAGTATTACGGTGGGTGAACAAATTACTGTCAAGCAATTGATAGAAAAGCGAATAATTATGAGATTATCTAGGCATGATCATGTATATATGCATCACGTTTGCAACAAGTAGACCGACTCCTGCACGCATCTACTACTATTACTCCACACATCGACCGCTATCCAGCATGCATCTAGAGTATTAAGTTCATAAGAACAGAGTAGCGCATTAAGCAAGATGACATGATGTAGAGGGATAAACTCAAGCAATATGATATAAACCCCATCTTGTTATCCTCGATGGAAACAATACAATACGTGCCTTGCAACCCTTTCTGTCACTGTGTAAGGACACCGCAAGATTGAACCCAAAGCTAAGCACTTCTCCCATGGCAATAAAGATCAATCTAGTAGGCCAAACCAAACTGATAATTCAAAGAGACTTGCAAAGATAACTCAATCACACATAAAAGAATTCAGAGAAGATTCAAATATTATTCATAGATAAACTTGATCATAAACCCACAATTCATCGGATCTCGACAAACACACCGCAAAAAGAGTTTACATCGAATAGATCTCCACAAGAGAGGGGGAGAACATTGTATTGAGATCCAAAAAGAGAGAAGAAGCCATCTAGCTAGTAACTATGGACTCGTAGGTTTGTGGTAAACTACTCACAACTCATCAAAAGGGCAAGGATGTTAATGTAGAAGCCCTCCGTGGTCGATTCCCCCTTCGGCAGAGTGCCGGCGAAGGCTCCAAGATGAGATCCCGCGGATACAGAAGGTTACGGCCGTGGAAACTGTGTTTCGTCTGCCCCCTGGATGTTTTGGGGGTACGTAGGCTTATATAGGAGGAAGAAGTACGTCGGTGGACGCCCGAGGGGCCCACGAGACAGGGGGCGCGCCCTATAGGGGGGGCGTGCCCTCCTATCTCGTGGGATCCTTGGCTGCTTCTTGACTTGCACTTCAAGTCCTCTGGATCACGTTTGTTCCAAAAATCACGCTCCCGAAGGTTTCATTCCGTTTGGACTCTGTTTGATATTCCTTTTCTTTGAAATACTGAAATAGGCAAAAAAACAGCAATATGGGCTGGGCCTCCGGTTAGTAGGTTAGTCCCAAAAATGATATAAATGTGTAAAATAAAGCCCATAAACATCCAAAAGGGGTAATATAATAGCATGGAACAATCAAAAATTATAGATACGTTGGAGACGTATCAAGCATCCCCAAGCTTAATTCCTGCTCGTCCTCGAGTAGGTAAATGATAAAAAAGAAATTTTTGATGTGGAATGCTACCTAGCATAATTCTCAATGTAATTTTCTTTATTGTGGCATGAATGTTCAGATCCAAATGATTCAAAATAAAAGTTCATATTGATAAAAGAAATAGTAACACTTCAAGCATACTAATCAAAGTAATCATGTCTTCTCAAAATAACATGGCAAAAGAAAGTTCATCCCTACAAAATCATATAGTTAGGCTATGCTTCATTTTCGTCACACAAAGATGTTCCCAACTTCTATACCCCCGATGACAAGCCAAGAAATTGTTTCATACTTAAATAATCTCAAACTTTTTCAACCTTCACGCAATACATGAGCGTGAGCCATGGATATAGCACTATGGGTGGAATAGAATATGATGATGGGGATTGTGTGGAGAAGACAAAAAAGGAGAAAGTCTCACATTGACGAGGATAATCAACGGGCTATGGAGATGCCCATCAATTGATGTCAACATGAGGAGTAGGGATTGCCATGCAACGGATGCACTAGAGCTATAAATGAATGCTCAACAAAGGAAAACTAGTGGGTGTGCGTCCAACTTGCTTGCTCATGAAGACCTAGGGCATTTGAGGAAGCCCATCGTAGGAATATACAAGCCAAGTTCTATAATGAAAAATTCCCACTAGTATGAAAAAGACAACTTATGAGACTCACTATATGAAAAACATGGTGCTACTTTGAAGCACAATATATGAGACTCACTACATGAAGAACAAGGTGCTACTTTGAAGCACAAGTGTGGAAAAAAAGATAGTAACATTGCCCTTTTTATTTATTTTCTTTTTTTTCTTTTTTTCTTTTTTTTGGGCCTTTCTTTTTTTTTCTTTTGGCCTTTCTTTTTTTTCTTTTTTTTCTTTGGGCAATGTTCTAATAATAATGATCATCACACTTCTATTGATTACAACATATGAATTACAACTCGAAACTAGAACAAGATATGACTCTATATGAATGCCTCCGGCGGTGTACCGGGATGGTGCAATGAATCAAGAGTGACATGTATGAAAATTAATGCATGGTGGCTTTTCCACAAATACGATGTCAACTACATGATCATGCAATGGCAATATGACAAAAGTAAAGTATGTCATGATGATGATGAATGGAACGGTGGAAAGTTGTATGACAATATATCTCGGAATGGCTATGGAAATGCCATAATAGGTAGGTATGGTGGCTGTTTTGAGGAAGATATAAGGAGGTTTATGTGTGATAGAGCGTATTGTATCACGGGGTTTGGATGCACCAGCGAAGTTTGCACCAACTCTCAAGGTGAGAAAGGGCAATGCACGGTACTGAAGAGGCTAGCAATGGCGGAAAGGTAAAAGTGCGTATAATCCATGGACTCAACATTAGTCAAAAGAACTCATATACTTATTGCAAAAATTTAGAAGTCATCAAAAATCAAGTACTACGTGCATGCTCCTAGGGGGATAGATTGGTAGGAAAAGACCATCGCTCATCCCTGACCGCCACTCATAAGGATGCACAAGCCAGGTACACTTCATGTTTCAAATTTGTTACACAACTTTACCCATACGTGCATGCTACGGGACTTTCTAACTTCAACGCAAGCATTCTTTAAATTAATAATAACCCAACTAGCATGACTTTAATATCACTACCTTCATATCTCAAAACAATTATCAAGTATCAAATTGATCATAGCATCCAATTCACTTCCTATGTTAGTTTTTATTATACCCAACTTGGATGCCTACCATTCTAGGACCAATTTTATAACCATAGCAAATACCATGATGTTCTAAAATACTCTCAAAAAGATATAAGTGAAGCATGAGAGACTAGTAATTTCTTCAAAATTAAGTCACCACCGTGCTCTGAAAGATATAAGTGAAGCACCAGAGTAAAAACTATCAAGCTCAAAAGATATAAGTGAAGCACATAGAGTATTCTAGCAAATTCTAATCAAATAGGCTTCTCCCAAAAGGTGTGTACAGCAAGGATGATTGTGGTAAACTAAAAGGCAAAGACTAATATAATACACGACGCTCCAAGCAAAACACATATCATGTGGCGAATAAAAAATATAGCTCCAAGTAAAGTTACCAATGAACGAAGACGAAAGAGGGGATGCCTTCCCGGGGCATCCCCAAGCTTAGGCTTTTGGCTATTCTTGAATATCTTGGGGTGCCTTGGGCATCCCCAAGCTTAGTCTCTTGCCACCCTTTATTCCATAGTCCATAAAGGCTTTACCCAAAACTTGAAAACTTCACAACACAAAACTCAACAGGAAATCCTATAAGCTCCGTTAGTGAAAGAAAACAAAACCACCACATAAGATACTGTAATGAACTCATTATTTATTTATTTTGGTGTTAAACCTACTGTATTCCAACTTCTTTATGGTTTATAAACTATTGTACTAGCCATAGATGCATCAAAATAAGCAAACAACACACGAAAAACAGAATCTGTCAAAAACAGAACAGTCTGTAGAAATCCGTAACTAACGCAAACTTCTGGAACTCTAAAAATGCTACCAAAATAGGAAGTCCTGGAAAATTTGTTTATTCATCAGCAGCAAAAAGAATCAACGCAAAATCACGTTCCTGTAATTTAACAAAATTATATTCGTGCGCGCAAAGTTTCTGTTTTTCAGCAGAATCAAATCAACTATCAACATAGGTTATCCTATAGGTTCTACTTGACACAAACACTAATTAAAAGAAAAAACACACATCTAAACAGAAGGTAGATGCAAGATTTATTACTAAACAGGATCAAAAACAAAAAACATAAAGAAAATTGGGTTGCCTCCCAACTAGTGCTATCGTTTAACGCCCCTAGCTAGGTATAAAAGCAAAGATAGATCTAACGAGTGCCATCTTTGGCACTAAATTCATAAGTAGAGTGCTTGATAGATTCATAAGGTAATTTGACTTTGTTTCTTGGAAAGTGCTCCATGACTTTCTTTAATGGAAATTGGAATCTAATATTCCCTTCCTTCATATCAATAATCGCACCAATCGTTCTAAGGAAAGGTCTACCAAGAATAATAGGGCAAGAAAGATTGCAATCTATATCAAGAACGATAAAATCTACGGGCACCAAATTTCTATTTGCAACAATAAGAACATCATTGATCCTTCCTATTGGCTTTTTAATGGTGGAATCCGCAAGGTGCAAATTTAAAGAGCAATCATCAAGATCATGGAAACATAGAATATCACATAAAGTTTTCGGATCGTGGAAACACTAGCACCCAAATCACACAAAGCAAAACACTCATGATCTTTAATTCTAATCTTTATAGTAGGTTCCCACTCATCATTAAGTTTTCTAGGTATAGAAACTTCCAAATTAAGTTTTTCATCATAAGATTGCATCAAGGCATCAACAATATGTTTGGTAAAAGCTTTATTTTGAGTATAAGCGTGAGGAGAATTAACAACAGATTGCAACAAGGAAATACAACCTTCTAAAGAACAACTATCATAATCAAAATCCTTGAAATCCGAGATAGTGGGTTCAATGCTATTTAAAGTTGTGACCTCTCCAATCCCACTTTTACCAAATTTAGCATCAAGATCTAAAAACTCCGAATTCTTGGAACGCCTTTTATGCAAAGTTGATTCATCATCAGTCCCATAATCATCAAAATTCATATTGCAAAACATAGATCTAATAGGAGACGCATCAATAACTTTAAGATCCTCATCATTATTTTCATGAAAACTAGAAGAACATGCTTTTATAAAGCTATCTTTTTTAGCACGCAATCTAGCGGTTCTTTCCTTGCACTCGTCAATGGAAATCCTCATGGCTTTGAGGGACTCATTGATATCATGCTTAGGAGGAGAAGATCTAAGTTTAAGAGAATCAACATCAAGCGAAAGTCTATCAATGTTCCTAGCCAAATCATCAACTTTGAGAAATTTTTGTTCAAGCAAAGCATTAAAATTCTTTTGAGAAATCATAAACTCTTTCACACTATTCACAAAATCAGAGGAAATCTTATTAAAATTACCATAAGAATTATTGTAGGAATTTCCATAATTATTAGAGGGATTACTAGGGAATGGTCTAGCATTAAAGTTTCCTCTATAAGCATTGTTTCCAAAACTATTCCTTCCAACAAAATTCACATCCATAGATTCATTATTATTCTCAATCAAAGAAGACAAAGGCATATCATTGGGATCAAGAGGAGTATTTTTAGTAGCAAACAATTTCATAAGTTCATCCATCTTTCCACTCAAAACATTGATTTCTTCTATAGCATGCACTTTTTTACTAGAAGATCTTTCGGTGTGCCACTGAGAATAATTAACCATAATATTATCAAGAAGTTTTGTAGCATCTCCTAACGTGATTTCCATAAACGTGCCCCCCGCGACCGAATCTAAGAGATTGCTAGAAGCAAAGTTCAAACCGGCATAAAAATTTTGTATGATCATCCATAAATTCAAACCATGAGTAGGGCAATTGCGAAGCATCAATTTCATTCTTTCCCAAGATTGGGCAACATGCTCATGACAAGTTGTTTAAAATTCATGATATCGTTCCTAAGAGTAATAATCTTAGCGGGAGGAAAATACTTAGGGATAAAAGCATCTTTGCACTTGTTCCAAGAATCAATACTATTTTTAGGCAAAGACGAAAACCAAACTTTAGCACGATCTCTAAGTGAAAATGGAAATAACTTCAATTTGACAATATTGTTATTCGTATCTTTTTTCTTTTGCATATCACACAAATCAACAAAATTGTTTAGATGAGTAGCGGCATCTTCACTAGGAAGGCCGGCAAATTGATCTTTCATAACAAGATTCAGCAAAGCAGTATTGATTTCACAAGACTCAACATCATTAAGAGGAGCAATCGGAGTACTAAGGAAATCATTATTATTGGTATTCGAGAAATCACACAATTTGGTATTATCTTGCGCCATGGCAACAAGTAATCCAACACACAAGCAAACAGAAAAACGGCAAGCGAAAAGAGAGGAGGAGATTGGGAAAGAGAGGGCGAATAAAACGGCAAGGGTGAAGTGGGGAGAGAAAAACGAGAGGCAAATGGCAAATCATGTAAATGTGAGGGAGATGGTTTTGTGATGGGTACTCTTAGGGAACGTAGTAATTTCAAAAAAATCCTACGCACACGCAAGATCATGGTGATGCATAGCAACGAGAGGGGAGAGTGTTGTCCACGTACCCTCGTAGACCGTATGCGGAAGCGTTATGACAATGCGGTTGATGTAGTCGTACGTCTTCACGATTCGACCGATCCAAGTACCGAACGTATGGCACCTCCGAGTTCAGCACACGTTCAGCTCGATGACGATCCCCGGACTCCGATCCAGCAGGGTGTCGGGGATGAGTTCCGTCAGCACGACGGCGTGGTGACGATGATGTTCTACCGACGCAGGGCTTCGCCTAAGCACCGCAACGATATGACCGAGGTGGAATATGGTGGAGGGGGCACCGCACACGGCTAAGGAATGATCACGAAGATCAACTTGTGTGTCTAGAGGTGCCCCCCTGCCCCCGTATATAAAGGAGCCAAGTGGGAGGGGCGGCCGGCCAAGGAGGGCGCGCCAAGGGGGATTCCTACTCCCACCGGGAGTAGGACTCCCTTCTTTCCTAGTTGGAGAAGGAGAAGGGGGAAGGAGGAGGAAGAGGGGAAGGAAAGGGGGGCGCCGCCCCCCTCTCCTTGTCCTATTCAGACTAGGGAGGGGAGGGGGCGCAGCCCACCTCTTTCCTCCTCTCCTCTTCTCCCTTAGGGCCCACGAAGGCCCAATAACCCCCGGGAGGGTTCCGGTAACCCCCCGGTGCTCCGGTAAAATCCCGATTTCACCCGGAACCATTCTGATATCCAAATATAGGCTTCCAATATATCAATCTTTATGTCTCGACCATTTCGAGACTCCTCGTCATGTCCGTGATCACATCTGAGACTCCGAACAACCTTTGGTACATCAAAACTTATAAACTCATAATAAAACTGTCATCGTAACGTTAAGAGTACGGGCCCTACGGGTTCGAGAACTATGTAGACATGACCGAGACACGTCTCCAGTCAATAACCAATAGCGGAACCTAGATGCTCATATTGGCTCCCACATATTCTACGAAGATCTTTATCGGTCAAACCGCATAACAACATACGTTGTTCCCTTTGTCATCGGTATGTTACTTGCCCGAGATTCGATCGTTGGTATCTCAATACCTAGTTCAATCTCGTTACTGGCAAGTCTCTTTACTCGTTCCGTAATACATCATCCCGCAACTAACTAATTAGTTGCAATGCTTGCAAGGCTTATAGTGATGTGCAATACCGAGTGGGCCCAGAGATACCTCTCCGACAATCGGAGTGACAAATCCTAATCTCGAAATACGCCAACCCAACATGTACCTTCGGAGACACCTGTAGAGCTCCTTTATAATCACCCAGTTACGTTGTGACATTTGGTAGCACACAAAGTGTTCCTCCGGTAAACAGGAGTTGCATAATCTCATAGTCATAGGAACATGTATAAGTCATGAAGAAAGCAATAGCAACATACTAAACGATCAAGTGCTAAGGCTAACGGAATGGGTCAAGTCAATCACATCATTCTCCTAATGATGTGATCCCGTTAATCAAATGACAACTCTTTTGTCCATGGCTAGGAAACTTAACCATCTTTGATTCACGAGCTAGTCAAGTAGAGGCATACTAGTGACACTATGTTTGTCTATGTATTCACACATGTATTATGTTTCCGGTTAATACAATTCTAGCATGAATAATAAACATTTATCATGAAATAAGGAAATAAATAATAACTTTATTATTACCTCTAGGGCATATTTCCTTCAGTCTCCCACTTGCACTAGAGTCAGTAATCTAGTTCACATCGCCATGTGATTTAACACCAATATTCACATCTGCATGTGATTAACACCCATAGTTCACATCATCATGTGACCAACACCCAAAAGGTTTACTAGAGTCAATAATCTAGTTCATATCGCTATGTGATTAACAGCCAAAGAGTACTAAGGTGTGATCATGTTTTGTTCATGAGAGAAGCTTAGTCAACGGGTCTGTCACATTCAGAGCCGTATATATTTTGCAAATATTCTATGTCTACAATGCTCTGCTCGGAGCTACTCTAGCTAATTACTCCCACTTTCAATATGTATCCAGATTGAGACTTAGAGTCATCTGGATCGGTGTAAAAAGCTTGCAGTGATGTAACTCTTTACGACGGGCTCTTTTATCACCTCCATAATCGAGAAATATTTCCTTAGTCCTCACTAAGGATATTCTTGACCAATGTCCAGTGATCTACTCCTAGATCACTATTGTACTCCCTTGCCAAATACAGAGCAAGGTATACAATAGGTCTGGTACATAGCATAGCATACTTTATAGAACCTATGACTGAGGCATAGGAAATGACTTTCATTTTCTTTTCTATTTTCTGCCGTGGTCGGGATTTGAGTCTTACTCAATTTCACACCTTTGCAACACAGGCAAGAACTCTTTCTTTGACTGTTCATTTTGAACTATTTCAAAATCTTGTCAAGGTATGTACTCATTGAAAATCTTATCAAGCGTCTTGATCTATCTATATAGATCTTGATGCTCAATGTGTAAGCAGCTTCACCGAGGTCTTGATTTGAAAAACTATTTTTTAAGTATCCTTTCATGCTATCCAGAATTTCTATATCATTTCCAATCAACAATATGTCATCCACATATAATATTAGAAATGCTACAGAGCTCCCACTCACTTGCTTGTAAATACAGGCTTCACCGCAAGTCTGTATAAAACTATATGATTTGATCAACTTATCAAAGCGTATATTCCAACTCTGAGATGCTTGCACCAGTCCATAGATGGATCGCTGGAGCTTGCACATTTTGTTAGCACCTTTAGGATTGACAAAACCTTCTGGTTGCATCATATACAACTCTTCTTTAAGAAGACTATTAAGGAATGCAGTTTTGACATCCATTTGCCAGATTTCATAAAATGTGGCAATTGCTAACATGATTCGGACAGACTTAAGCATCACTATAGTTGAGAAAATCTCATTGTAGTCAACACCTTGAACTTGTCGTAAACCTTTTTGTGACAAGTCGATCTTTGTAGATAGTAACACTACTATCAACATCTGTCTTCCTCTTGAAGATCCATTTATACAATATGGCTTGCCGATCATCGGGCAACTCCACCAAAGTCCACACTTTGTTCTCATACATGGATTCCATCTCAGATTTCATGGCCTCAAGCCATTTTGCGGAATCTGGGCTCATCATCGCTTCCTCATAGTTCGTAGGTTCATCATGGTCTAGTAACATGACTTCCAGAACAGGATTACCGTACCACTCGGTGCGGACTGTACTTTGGAAGACCTACAGGTTTTGTAGTAACTTAATCTAAAGTTTCATGATCATCATCATTAGCTTCCTCACTAATTAGTGTAGGAATCACTGGAACTGATTTCTGTGATGAACTACTTTCCAACAAGGGATTAGGTACAGTTACCTCATCAAGTTCTACTTTCCTCCCACTCACTTCTTTCGAGAGAAACTCCTTCTCTAGAAAGGATCCATCTTAGCAACGAATAACTTGCCTTTCGGATCTGTGATAGAAGGTGTACCCAATAGTTACCTTTGGGTATTTTATGAAGACGCTCTTCTCCGATTTGGGTTCGAGCTTATCAGGTTGAAACTTTTTCACATAAGCATCGCAGCCCCAAAATTTAAGAAACGACAATTTTTGTTTCTTGCCAAACCACAGTTTATATGGTGTCATCTCAACGGATTTAGATGGTGCCCTTTTAACGTGAATGCAGCTGTCTCTAATGCATAACCCCAAAACAACAATGGTAAATCAATAAGAGACATCATAGATTGCACCATATCCAATAAAGTGCGGTTACGACATTCGGACACACCATAACGTTGTGGTGTTCTAGGTGGCGTGAGATGTGAAACTATTCCACATTATTTTAATTGAAGACCAAACTCGTAACTCAAATATTCGTCTCCGCGATCAGATTGCAGAAACTTTTATTTTCTTGTTATGATGATTTTTCCACTTCACTCTGAAATTCTTTGAACCTTTCAACTATTTCAGACTTATGTTTCATCAAGTAGATATACCCATATCTGCTCAAATCATCTTGTGAAGGTCAGAAAATAACGATACTTGCCACGAGCATCAACACTCATTGGATCGCATACATCAGTATGTATTATTTCCAATAAGTCAGTAGCTTGTTCCATTGTTCTGGAGAACGGAGTTTTAGTCATCTTGCCCAAAAGGCACGGTTCGCAAGCATCAAATGATTCATAACCAAGTGATTCCAAAAATCCATCTTTATGGAGTTTCTTCATGCGCTTTACACCGATATGACCCAAACGGCAGTGCCACAAATAAGTTGCACTATCATTATTAACTTTGCATCTTTTGGCATCAATATTATGAATATGTGTATCACTACGATCGAGATCCAACAAACTATTTTCATTGGGTGTATAACCATCGAAGGTCTTATTCATGTAAACAGAATAACAATTATTCTTTAACTTCAAATGAATAACTGTATCGCAATAAATATGATCAAATCATATTTATGCTCAACGCAAATGCTAAATAACATTTATTTAGTTTTAACACTAATCTCGAAAATATAGGGAGTGTGTGATGATGATCATATCAATCTTGGAACTATTTCCAACACTCATCGTCACTTCCCCTCAACTGCTCTCTGTTTATTATGTAACTCATGTTTTGAGTTACTAATCTTAGCAACCGAACAAGTATCAAATACTCAGGGGCTACTATAAACACTAGTAAGGCACACATCAAACACCTGTATATCAAATATACCCTTGTTCACTTTGCCATCCTTCTTATCCACCAAATATTCAGGGCATTTCCGCTTCCAGTGACCATTTCCTTTGCAGTGTAAGCACTCGGTTTCAGGCTTTGGTCCAGCTTTGAGCTTCTTCGCGGGAGTGAAAAATTGCTTGTCATTCTACTTGAAGTTCCCTTTCTTTCCCTTGGCCCTTCTCTTGAAACTAGTGGTCTTGTCAATCATCAACACTTGATGCTCTTTCTTGATTTCTACCTTCGTCGATTTCAACATCACAAAGAGCTCGGGAATCGTTTTCGTCATCCCTTGCATACTATAGTTCATCACGAAGTTCTAGTAACTTAGTGATGGTGACTAGAGAATTCTGTCAATCACTATCTTATCTGGAAGATTAACTCCCACTTGATTCAAGCGATTGAAGTACCCAGACAATCTGAGCACATGCTCACTAGTTGAGCGATTCTCCTCCATCTTTTAGCTACAGAACTTGTTGGAGACTTCATATCTCTCAACTCGGGTATTTGCTTGAAATATTAACTTCAATAGTTGGAACATCTTATATGGTCCATGACGTTCAAAACGTCTTTGAAGTCCCGATTCTAAGCCGTTAAGCATGGTGCACTAAAGTATCAAGTAGTCATCATATTGAGCTAGCCAGACGTTCATAACGTCTGCATCTGCTCCTGCAATAGGTCTGTCACCTAGCGGTGCATTAAGGACATAATTCTTCTGTGCAACAATGAGGATAAACCTCAGATCACGGATCCAATGCGCATCATTGCTATTAACATTTTTCAACACAATTTTCTCTAGGAACATATCAAAATAAACATATGAAAGCAACAATGCAAGCTATTGATCTACAACATAATTTGCAAAATACTACCAGGACTAAGTTCATGATAAATTTAAGTTCAATTAATCATATTACTTAAGAACTCGCACTTAGACAGACATCTCTCTAGTCATCTAAGTGATCACGTGATCCAAATCAATTAAACCATGTCCGATCATCACGTGAGATGGAATAGTTTTCAATGGTGAACATCACTATGTTGATCATATCTACTATATGATTCATGCTCGACCTTTCGGTCTCCGTGTTCCGAGGCCATATCTGTATATGCTAGGCTCGTCAAGTTTAACCTGAGTATTCCGCGTGTGCAACTGTTTTACACCCGTTGTATTTGAACGTAGAGCCTATCACACCCGATCATCACGTGGTGTCTCAGCACGAAGAACTTTCGCAATGGTGCATACTCAGGGAGAACACTTCTTGATAATTTAGTGAGAGATCATCTTAAAATGCTACCGTCAATCAAAGCAAGATAAGATGCATAAAGGATAAACATCACATGCAATCAATATAAGTGATATGATATGGCCATCATCATCTTGTGCTTGTGATCTCCATCTCCGAAGCACCGTCGTGATCACCATCGTCACCCGCGCGACACCTTGATCTCCATCGTAGCATCATTGTCGTTACGCCATCTATTGCTTCTACGACTATCGCTACCGCTTAGTGATAAAGTAAAGCAATTATAGGGCATTTGCATTTCATATAATAAAGCGACAACCATATGGCTCCTGCCAGTTGCCGATAACTTCAGTTACAAAACATGATCATCTCATACAATAAAATATAGCATCACGTCTTGACCATATCACATCACAACATGCCCTGCAAAAACAAGTTAGACGCCCTCTACTTTGTTGTTGCAAATTTTACGTGGCTGCTACGGGCTGAGCAAGAACCGTTCTTACCTACGCATCAAAACCACAACGATAGTTTGTCAAGTTAGTGTTGTTTTAACCTTCACAAGGACCGGGCTTAGCCACACTTGGTTCAACTAAAGTGAGAGAGACAGACACCCGCCAGTCACCTTTAAGCAACGAGTGCTCGTAACGGTGAAACCAGTCTCGCGTAAGCGTACGCGTAATGTCGGTCCGGGCCGCTTCACCTCACAATACCGCTGAACCAAAGTATGACATGCTGGTAAGCAGTATGACTTGTACCGCCCACAACTCACTTGTGTTCTACTCATGCATATGACATCTACGCATAAAACCTAGATCGGATGCCACTGTTAGGGAACGTAGTAATTTCAAAAAAATTCCTACGCACACGCAAGATCATGGTGATGCATGTTGGAAATATGCCCTAAAGGCAATAATAAATTGATTATTATTATATTTCCTTGTTCATGATAATCGTTTATTATCCATGCTAGAATTGTATTGATAGGAAACTCAGATACATGTGTGGATACATAGACAACACCATGTCCCTAGTAAGCCTCTAGTTGACTAGCTCGTTAATCAATAGATGGTTACGGTTTCCTGACCATGGACATTGGATGTCGTTGATAACGGGATCACATCATTAGGAGAATGATGTGATGGACAAGACCCAATCCTAAGCCTAGCACAAGATCATGTAGTTCGTATGCTAAAGCTTTTCTAATGTCAAGTATCATTTCCTTAGACCATGAGATTGTGCAACTCCCGGATACCGTAGGAGTGCTTTGGGTGTGCCAAACGTCACAACGTAACTGGGTGGCTATAAAGGTACACTACGGGTATCTCTGAAAGTGTCTGTTGGGTTGGCACGAATCGAGATTGGGATTTTGTCACTCCGTGTAAACGGAGAGGTATCTCTGGGCCCACTCGGTAGGACATCATCATAATGTGCACAATGTGACCAAGGGGTTGATCACGGGATGATGTGTTACGGAACGAGTAAAGAGACTTGCCGGTAACGAGATTGAACAAGGTATCGGTATACCGACGATCGAATCTCGGGCAAGTACCATACCGCTAGACAAAGGGAATTGTATACGGGATTGATTGAGTCCTTGACATCGTGGTTCATCCGATGAGATCATCGTGGAACATGTGGGAGCCAACATGGGTATCCAGATCCCGCTGTTGGTTATTGACCGGAGAACATCTCGGTCATGTCTGCATGTCTCCCGAACCCGTAGGGTCTACACACTTAAGGTTCGATGACGCTAGGGTTATAAAGGAAGCTTGTATGTGGTTACCGAATGTTGTTCGGAGTCCCGGATGAGATCCCGGACGTCACGAGGAGTTCCGGAATGGTCCGGAGGTAAAGATTTATATATAGGAAGTCCTGTTTCGGCCATCGGGACAAGTTTCGGGGTCATCGGTATTGTACCGGGACCACCGGAAGGGTCCCGGGGGCCCACCGGGTGGGGCCACCTGCCCCGGGGGGCCACATGGGCTGTAGGGGGTGCGCCTTGGCCTACATGGGCCAAGGGCACCAGCCCCTAGAGGCCCATGCGCCAAGATATAGGAAAAGGGGAGAGTCCTAAAGGGGGAAGGCACCTCCGAGGTGCCTTGGGGAGGATGGACTCCTCCCCCCCTCCTTAGCCGCACCCCTTCCTTGGAGGAGGGGGCAAGGCTGCGCCTCCCCCCTCTCCCCTGCCCCTATATATAGTGGAGGGGAGGGAGGGCATCCATACCTGAGCCCTTGGCGCCTCCCTCCCTCCCGTGACACCTCCTCCTCTCCCGTAGGTGCTTGGCGAAGCCCTGCAGGATTGCCACGCTCCTCCATCACCACCACGCCGTTGTGCTGCTGCTGGATGGAGTCTTCCTCAACCTCTCCCTCTCTCCTTGCTGGATCAAGGCGTGGGAGACATCGTCGAGCTGTACGTGTGTTGAACGCGGAGGTGCCGTCCGTTCGGCACTAGGATCATCGGTGATCTGAATCACGACGAGTACGACTCCATCAACCCCGTTCACTTGAACGCTTCCGCTTAGCGATCTACAAGGGTATGTAGATGCACTCTCCTTTCTACTCGTTGCTGGTCTCTCCATAGATAGATCTTGGTGATACGTAGGAAAATTTTTGAATTTCTGCTACGTTCCCCAACAGTGGCATCATGAGCTAGGTCTATTGCGTAGATTCTTTGCACGAGTAGAACACAAAGTAGTTGTGGGCGTCGATATTGTTCAATATGCTTGCCGTTACTAGTCTTATCTTGATTCGGCGGCATCGTGGGATGAAGCGGCCCGGACCAACCTTACACGTACGCTTACGTGAGACCGGTTCCACCGACAAACATGCACTAGTTGCATAAGGTGGCTGGCGGGTGTCTGTCTCTCCCACTTTAGTCGGATCGGATTCGATGAAAAGGGTCCTTATGAAGGGTAAATAGCAATTGGCATATCACGTTGTGGTTCATGCGTAGGTAAGAAACGTTCTTGCTAGAAACCCATAGCAGCCACGTAAAACATGCAAACAACAATTAGAGGACGTCTAACTTGTTTTTGCAGGGTATGCTATGTGATGTGATATGGCCAAAAGGATGTGATGAATGATATATGTGATGTATGAGATTGATCATGTTCTTGTAATAGGAATCACGACTTGCATGTCGATGAGTATGACAACCGGCAGGAGCCATAGGAGTTGTCTTTATTTATTTGTGACCTGCGTGTCAACTTAAACGTCATGTAATTACTTTACTTTATTGCTAACCGTTAGCCATAGTAGTAGAAGTAATAGTTGGCGAGGCAACTTCATGAAGACACGATGGAGATCATGATGGAGATCATGGTGTCATGCCGGTGACGATGATGATCATGGAGCCCCGAAGATGGAGATCAAAAGGAGCAAAGTGATGATGGCCATATCATGTCACTATTTGATTGCATGTGATGTTTATCATGTTTATACATCTTATTTGCTTAGAACGACGGTAGTAAATAAGATGATCCCTTACAACAATTTCAAGAAGTGTTCTCCCCTAACTGTGCACCGTTGCGACAGTTCGCTGTTTCAAAACATCACGTGATGATCGGGTGTTTTATTCAGACGTTCAAATACAACGGGTGTTGACGAGCCTAGCATGTACAGACATGGCCTCGGAACACACGCGAAACACTTAGGGTTAACTTGACGAGCCTAGCATGTACAGACATGGCCTCGGAACACGGAGACCGAAAGGTCGAGCATGAGTCGTATAGAAGATACGATCAACATGAAGATGTTCACCGATGATGACTAGTCCGTCTCACGTGATGATCGGACACGGCCTAGTTTGACTCGGATCATGTAATCACTTAGATGACTAGAGGGATGTCTATCTGAGTGGGAGTTCATAAGATGAACTTAATTATCCTGAACATAGTCAAAAGGTTTTTGCAAATTATGTCGTAGCTCACGCTATAGTTCTACTGTTTAGATATGTTCCTAGAGAAAATATAGTTGAAAGTTGATAGTAGCGATTATGCGGACTAGGTAAGAAGCTTATGTCCTTAATGCACCGCTCAGTGTGCTGAACCCCAAACGTCGTCTGTGGATGTTGCGAACATCTGACATACACGTTTTGATAACTACGTGATAGTTCAGTTAAACGGTTTAGAGTTGAGGCACCAAAGACGTTTTTGAAACATCGCGAAACATATGAGATGTTTTGAGGGCTGAAATTGGGATTTCAGGCTCGTGCCCATGTCAAGAGGTATAAGACCTCCGATGACTTTCTTAACCTGCAAACTAAGGAGAAAAGCTCAATTGTTGAGCTTGTGCTCAGATTGTCTGAGTACAACAATCATTTGAATTGAGTGGGAGTTGATCTTCCAGATAAGACAGTGATGGTTCTCCAAAGTCATTGCCACCAAGCTGTTAGAGCTTCGTGATGAACTATAAAATATCAGGGATAGATATGATGATCCTTGAGGTATTCGCGATGTTTGACACCGCGAAAGTAGAAATCAAGAAGGAGCATCAATTGTTGATGGTTGGTGAAACCACTAGTTTCAAGAAGGGCAAGGGCAAGAAGGGATACTTCATGAAACGGCAAATCAGCTGCTGCTCTAGTGAAGAAACCCAAGGTAAAACCCAAACCCGAGACTAAGTGCTTCTGTAATAAGGGGAACAACCACTAGAGCAGAATTACCCTAGATACTTGGTAGATAAGAAGGCTGGCAAGGTCGATAGAAGTATATTGGATATACATTGTGTTAATGTGTACTTTGCTAGTACTCCTAGTAGCACCAGGGTATTAGATACCGGTTCGGTTGCTAAGTGTTAGTAACTCGAAACAAAAGGCTACGGAATAAACGGAGACTAGCTAAAGGTGAGCTGACGATATGTGTTGGAAGTTTTTCCAAGCTTGATATGATCAAGCATCGCACGCTCCCTCTACCAAAGAGATTGGTGTTAAACCTAAATAATTGTTATTTGGTGTTTGCGTTGAGCATAGACATGATTGGATTACGTCTATCGCAATACGGTTATTCATTTAAGGAGAATAATGGTTACTCTGTTTATTTGAATAATACCTTCAATGGTCTTACACCTAAAATGAATGGTTTATTAAATCTCGATCGTAGTGATACACATGTTCATGCCAAAAGATAGTAATGATAGTACCACCTACTTGTGGCACTGCCACGTAAGTCATATCGGTATAAAACGCATGAAGAAGCTCCATATTGATGGATCTTTGGGCTCACTCGTTTTTGAAAAGTTTGAGACATGCGAACCATGTCTATTGGTGTATATGCATGAAGAAACTCCATGCAAATGGACCGTTTTGACTCACTTGATTTTGAATCACTTGGGACATGCAAATCATACCACATGGGCAAGATGACTGAAAAGCCTCGTTTTCAGTAAGATGGAACAAGATAGCAACTTGTTGGAAGTAACACATTTTGATGTGTGCAGTCCAATGAGTGCTGAGGCATGCAGTGAATATCGTTATGTTCTTACTTCACAGATGATTCGAGTAGATGTTGAGTATATTTACTTGATGAATCACGAGTCTGAATTATTGAAAGGTTCAAGTAATTTCAGTGTGAAGTTGAAAGATCGTCGTGACAAGAGGATAAAAGATCTATGATATGATCATAGAGATGAATATCTGAATCACGAGTTTGGCACAGAATTAAGACATTGTGGAAATTGTTTCACAACTAATACAGCCTGGAACACCATAGTGTGATGGTGTGTCCGAACATCATAACTGCACCCTATTGGATATGATGCATACCATGATGTCTCTTATCGAAGTACCACTATAGTTTATGGGTTAGGCATTAGAGACAACCACATTCACTTTAAATAGGGCACCACGTAATTCCGTTGAGATGACACCGTATGAATTATGGTTTAGAGAAACCTAAGCTGTCATTTCTTAGAAGTTTGGGGCTGCGATGCTTATGTGGAAAAGGTTTCAGGCTGATAAGCTCGAACCCAAAGCGGATAAATGCATCTTCATAGGACACCCAAAACAGTTGGGTATACCTCCTAATTCAGATCCGAAAGCAATAGGGATTGTTTCTTGAATCGGGTCCTTTCTCGAGGAAAGGTTTCTCTCGAAAAGTTGAGTGGGAGGATGGTGGAGACTTGATGAGGTTATTGAACCGTCACTTCAACAAGTGTGTAGCAGGGCACAGGAAGTTGTTCCTGTGGCACCTACACCAATTGAAGTGGAAGCTTATGATAGTGATCATGAAGTTTCGGATCAAGTCACTACCGAACCTCGTAGGGTGACAAGGATACGTACTACTTCAGAGTGGTACAGTAATCCTGTCTTGAAGGTCATGTTGCTAGACAACAATGAACCTACGAGCTATGGAGAAGCGATGGTGGGCCCGGATTCCGATAAATGGCTCAAGGCCATAAAACCCGAGAGAGGATCCATGTATGAAAACAAAGTGTAGACTTTGGAAGAACTACTCGATGGTCGTAAGGCTGTTAGGTACATATGGATTTTGAAAGGAAGACAGACAATGATGGTAAGTGTCACCATTGAGAAAGCTCGACTTGTCGTTAAGATGTTTTTCGACAAGTTCAAGGAGTTGACTACGATGAGACTTTCTCACTCGTAGCGATGCTAAGAGTCTGTTGGAATTATATTAGCAATTACTGCATTATTTATGAAATCTTGCAGATAGGATGTCAAAACATTGTTTCCTCGACGATTCTTGAGGAAAGGTTGTATGTGATACAACCGGAAGGTTTTGTCTATCCTGAAATATGCTAATAAGTATGCAAAGCTCCAGCAATCCTTCTGAGGACTGGAGTGAGCATCTCGGAGTTGGAATGTATGCTTTGATGATGATCAAAGATTTTGGGTGTATACAAAGTTTATGAGAAACTTGTATTTCCAAAGAAGTGAGTGGGAGCACTATAGAATTTCTGATGAGTATATGTTGTTGACATATTAATGATCAGAAATGACGTAGAATTTCTGGAAAGCATATAGGGTTATTTGGAAAGTGTTTTCAATGGAAAACCTGGATTAAGCTACTTGAACATTGAGCATCAAGATCTATAAGGATAGATCAAAACGCTTAATAGTACTTTCAAATGAGCACATGCCTTGACGTGATCTTGAAGGTGTTCAAGATGGATCAGTCAAAGAAGGAGTTCTTGCCTGAGTTGTAAGGTATGAAGTTAAGACTTAAAGCTCGACCATGGCAGAATAGAGAGAAAGGAACGAAGGTCGTCCCCTATGCTTAAGACATAGGCTCTACAGTATGCTATGCTGTGTACCGCACCTGAAGTGTGCTTTACCATGAGTCAGTCAAGGGGTACAAGAGTGATCCAAGAATGGATCACAGGACAGCGGTCAAAGTTATCCTTAGTAACTAGTGGACTAAGGAATTTTCTCAATTATGGAGGTGGTAAAAGAGTTCGTCGTAAAGGGTTACGTCGATGCAAGCTTAACACCTATCCGGATAGCTCTGAGTAGAGATACCGGATACGTATAATGGAGCAACAATTTAGAATAGCTCCAAGTAGAACAGTTATTTGGAATAGCTCCAAATAGAACGTGGTAGCTGCATCTAGGAGATGACATAGAGATTTGTAAAGCACACACGGATCTGAAAGGTTCAGACCCGTTGACTATAACCTCTCTCACAAGCATAACATGATCAAACCCAGAACTCATCGAGTGTTAATCACATGGTAAATGTGAACTAGATTATTGACTCTAGTAAACTCTTTGGGTGTTAGTCACATGGGGATGTGACCTTGAGTGTTAATCACATATCGATGTGAACTAGATTATTGACTCTAGTGCAAGTGGGAGACTGTTGGAAATATGCCCTAGAGGCAATAATAAATTGATTATTATTATATTTCCTTGTTCATGATAATCGTTTATTATCCATGCTAGAATTGTATTGATAGGAAACTCAGATACATGTGTGGATACATAGACAACACCATGTCCCTAGTAAGCCTCTAGTTGACTAGCTCGTTAATCAATAGATGGTTACGGTTTCCTGACCATGGACATTGGATGTCGTTGATAACGGGATCACATCATTAGGAGAATGATGTGATGGACAAGACCCAATCCTAAGCCTAGCACAAGATCATGTAGTTCGTATGCTAAAGCTTTTCTAATGTCAAGTATCATTTCCTTAGACCATGAGATTGTGCAACTCCCGGATACCGTAGGAGTGCTTTGGGTGTGCCAAACGTCACAACGTAACTGGGTGGCTATAAAGGTACACTACGGGTATCTCTGAAAGTGTCTGTTGGGTTGGCACGAATCGAGATTGGGATTTTGTCACTCCGTGTAAACGGAGAGGTATCTCTGGGCCCACTCGGTAGGACATCATCATAATGTGCACAATGTGACCAAGGGGTTGATCACGGGATGATGTGTTACGGAACGAGTAAAGAGACTTGCCGGTAACGAGATTGAACAAGGTATCGGTATACCGACGATCGAATCTCGGGCAAGTACCATACCGCTAGACAAAGGGAATTGTATACGGGATTGATTGAGTCCTTGACATCGTGGTTCATCCGATGAGATCATCGTGGAACATGTGGGAGCCAACATGGGTATCCAGATCCCGCTGTTGGTTATTGACCGGAGAACATCTCGGTCATGTCTGCATGTCTCCCGAACCCGTAGGGTCTACACACTTAAGGTTCGATGACGCTAGGGTTATAAAGGAAGCTTGTATGTGGTTACCGAATGTTGTTCGGAGTCCCGGATGAGATCCCGGACGTCACGAGGAGTTCCGGAATGGTCCGGAGGTAAAGATTTATATATAGGAAGTCCTGTTTCGGCCATCGGGACAAGTTTCGGGGTCATCGGTATTGTACCGGGACCACCGGAAGGGTCCCGGGGGCCCACCGGGTGGGGCCACCTGCCCCGGGGGGCCACATGGGCTGTAGGGGGTGCGCCTTGGCCTACATGGGCCAAGGGCACCAGCCCCTAGAGGCCCATGCGCCAAGATATAGGAAAAGGGGAGAGTCCTAAAGGGGGAAGGCACCTCCGAGGTGCCTTGGGGAGGATGGACTCCTCCCCCCTCTTAGCCGCACCCCTTCCTTGGAGGAGGGGGCAAGGCTGCGCCTCCCCCCTCTCCCCTGCCCCTATATATAGTGGAGGGGAGGGAGGGCATCCATACCTGAGCCCTTGGCGCCTCCCTCCCTCCCGTGACACCTCCTCCTCTCCCGTAGGTGCTTGGCGAAGCCCTGCAGGATTGCCACGCTCCTCCATCACCACCACGCTGTTGTGCTGCTGCTGGATGGAGTCTTCCTCAACCTCTCCCTCTCTCCTTGTTGGATCAAGGCGTGGGAGACATCGTCGAGCTGTACGTGTGTTGAACGCGGAGGTGCCGTCCGTTCGGCACTAGGATCATCGGTGATCTGAATCACGACGAGTACGACTCCATCAACCCCGTTCACTTGAACGCTTCCGCTTAGCGATCTACAAGGGTATGTAGATGCACTCTCTTTCTACTCGTTGCTGGTCTCTCCATAGATAGATCTTGGTGATTCGTAGGAAAATTTTTGAATTTCTGCTACGTTCCCCTACAATGCATAGCAACAAGAGCGGAGAGTGTTGTCCACGTACCCTCGTAGACCATATGCGGAAGCGTTATGACAACGTGGTTGATGTAGTCGTACGTCTTCACGGTCTGACCGATCCAAGTACCAAACATACGACACCTCCGAGTTCAGCAGACGTTCAGCTCGATGACGATCCCCGGACTCCGATCCAGTAGGGTGTCGGGGATGAGTTCCGTCAGCACGACGGCGTGGTGACGATGATGATGTTCTACCGACGCAGGGCTTCGCCTAAGCACCGCAATGAAATGACCGAGGTGGAATATGGTTGAGGGGGGCACCGCACACGGCTAAGGAACGATCACGAAGATCAACTTGTGTGTCTAAAGGTGCCCCCTGCCCCCGTATATAAAGGAGCCAAGGGGGAGGGGGCGGCCGGCCAAGGAGGGTGCACCAAGGGGGAGTCCTACTCCCACCGGGAGTAGGACTCCCTTCTTTCAGTTGGAGAAGGAGAAGGGGGAAGGAGGAGGAAGAGGGGAAGGAAAGGAGGGGCGCCGCCCCCCTCTCCTTGTCCTATTCGGACTAGGGAAGGGAGGGGGCACAGCCCACCTCTTGCCTCCTCTCCTCTTCTCCCTTAGGGCCCATGAAGGCCCAATAACCCCCGGGAGGGTTCCGGTAACCCCCCGGTGCTCCGGTAAAATCCCGATTTCACCCGGAACCATTCCGATATCCAAATATAGGCTTCCAATATATCAATCTTTATGTCTCGACCATTTCGAGACTCCTCGTCATGTCCGTGATCACATCCGGGACTCCGAACAACCTTCGGTACATCAAAACTTATAAACTCATAATAAAACTATCATCGTAACGTTAAGCGTGCGGACCCTACGGGTTCGAGAACTATGTAGACATGACCGAGACACGTCTCCAGTCAATAACCAATAGCGGAACCTGGATGCTCATATTGGCTCCCACATATTCTACGAAGATCTTTATCGGACAAACTGCATAACAACATACGTTGTTCCCTTTGTCATCGGTATGTTACTTGCCCGAGATTCGATCGTCGGTATCTCAATACCTAGTTCAATCTCGTTACTGGCAAGTCTCTTTACTCGTTCCGTAATACATCATCCCGCAACTAACTAATTAGTTGCAATGCTTGCAGGGCTTATAGTGATGTGCAATACCGAGTGGGCCCAGAGATACCTCTCCGACAATCGGAGTGACAAATCCTAATCTCGAAATACGCCAACCCAACATGTACCTTCGGAGACACCTGTAGAGCTCCTTTATAATCACCCAGTTACGTTGTGACGTTTGGTAGCACACAAAGTGTTCCTCCGGTAAACGGGAGTTGCATAATCTCATAGTCATAGGAACATGTATAAGTCATGAAGAAAGCAATAGCAACATACTAAACGATCAAGTGCTAAGGCTAACGGAATGGGTCAAGTCAATCACATCATTCTCCTAATGATGTGATCCTGTTAATCAAATGACAACTCTTTTGTCCATGGCTAGGAAACTTAACCATCTTTGATTCACGAGCTAGTCAAGTAGAGGCATACTAGTGACACTATGTTTGTCTATGTATTCACACATGTATTATATTTCCGGTTAATACAATTCTAGCATGAATAATAAACATTTATCATGAAATAAGGAAATAAATAATAACTTTATTATTGCCTCTAGGGCATATTTCCTTCAGGTACTTGGTATGTCTTGACTTGAGCGAAGACCTCCCCGGCAACGGCGCCAGAAATCCTTCTTGCTATGTCTTGAGCTTGCATTGGTTTTCCTCGAAGAGGAGAGGGTGATGCAGCAGAGTAGCGTAAGTATTTCCCTCAGTTTTTGAGAACCAAGGTATCAATCCAGTAGGAGGCTCCTCAAAAGTCTCACGCACCTACACAAACAAACTGAGAACTCGCAACCAACGCAATAAAGGGGTTGTCAATCCCTTCACGGCCACTTGTGAAAGTGAGATCTAATAAAGATAGTAAGATAAGATAAATATATTTTTGGTATTTTATAATATAGATGCAAAAAGTAAAGATGCAAATAAAAGTAGATTGGAAGCAAATATGATAAGAGATAGACCCGGGGGCCATAGGTTTCACTAGTGGCTTCTCTCAAGATAGCATAAGTATTACGGTGGGTGAACAAATTACTGTCGAGCAATTGATAGAAAATCGAATAATTATGAGATTATCTAGGCATGATCATGTATATAGGCATCACGTCCGCAACAAGTAGACCGACTCCTGCCTGCATTTACTACTATTACTCCACACATCGACCGCTATCCAGCATGCATCTAGAGTATTAAGTTCATAAGAACAGAGTAACGCATTAAGCAAGATGACATGATGTAGAGGGATAAACTCAAGCAATATGATATAAACCCCATCTTGTTATCCTCGATGGCAACAATACAATATGTGCCTTGCAACTCTTTCTGTCACTGGGTAAGGACACCGCAAGATTGAACCCAAAGCTAAGCACTTCTCCCATGGCAAGAAAGATCAATCTAGTAGGCCAAACCAAACTGATAATTCGAAGAGACTTGCAAAGATAACTCAATCACACACAAAAGAATTCAGAGAAGATTCAAATATTATTCATAGATAAACTTGATCATAAACCCACAATTCATCGGATCTCGACAAACACACCGCAAAAAGAGTTTACATCGAATAGATCTCCACAAGAGAGGGGGAGAACATTGTATTGAGATCCAAAAAGAGAGAAGAAGCCATCTAGCTAATAACTATGGACCCGTAGGTCTGTGGTAAACTACTCACAACTCATTGGAAGGGCAAGCATATTGATGTAGAAGCCCTCCGTGGTCGATTCCCCCTCCGGCAGAGTGCCGGCGAAGGCTCCAAGATGAGATCTCGCGGATACAGAAGGTTACGGTGGTGGAAATTGTGTTTCGTCTGCCCCCTGAATGTTTTTGGGGTACGTAGGCTTATATAGGAAGAAGAAGCACATCGGTGGACGCCTGAGGGGCCCACGAGACAGGGGGGCGCGCCCTCCTATCTCGTGGGAGCCTCGGCTGCTTCTTGACTTGCACTCCAAGTCCTCTGAATCACGTTCGTTCCAAAAATCACGCTCCCGAAGGTTTCATTCCGTTTGGACTCCGTTTAATATTCCTTTTCTTCAAAATACTGAAATAGGCAAAAAACAGCAATATGGGCTGGGCCTCCGGTTAGTAGGTTAGTCCCAAAAATGATATAAATGTGTAAAATAGAGCCCATAAACATCCAAAAGGGGTAATATAATAGCATGGAACAATCAAAAATTATAGATACATTGGAGATGTATCACTCCTAAGCCCAAATCTGCTCCCAAAGCTGTTGCTCAAACCACCAAGTCTGCACCCAAGAGAAGCACAAGAAACATCCCTGCTGAAGAGAAGAACAAGGCCCAAGTGCCTGAAGCTGCTGAAGAAGATGCTGAAGCCCAAGTGTTGAGGAAGCTCAAACCAAAGATCCTAGACCACAATGACACTCATCCAGTGGCAGAGGACATGAGCATCAGGAAAGATGCAGGTCTGAGACTTTGGAGGAAGAGTGATCCTTATGCTGTGAGAAGGAGAACTGATGTGGATTACAGGTTCCACACTAAAGAACAGCAAGACTTCTATGAGACCATTCTGCTTGACAAGAAGCCAATTCTCTGTGATATGAGATCGGTTGACTGGACATACATCAGAGAGAATGAAGACCATTTCCCAGAAGTATATGATAGCTTTAAGGCTTGTGGAGTTGACAAGTTTGTTGGACAAAAGCTCACTAAGTGGAATGATGAGCTGATCATGCAATTCTACTCCACTGCTCATTTCTATCCAGATGGAAGGATAGTATGGATGTCTGAAGGTACAAGGTACCAATCAACTGTTGATGAATGGGACAAGTTGATAAATGCCCCAGAAGCTCATGAGAATGACTTGGATGTGTATGCCAAGAAGAAGAAAGACCACAACTCAATGGCAAGTATGTACAAGGAAATTCCTGATGAAGCCCTGGAAACTCATAAGTTGGGCTCTGTGAAATACTTGCTATCTGGCCTGCCTACTATCAACACCATCCCGAGGCATACTCTATTGCCCAAATATGGAGATCACATGATGATAAGAGGACATTCAATCAACTTGCTGCACATTTTTTATGTTCCTCAGAAATTCAAGGTGATGAGTCTGATTGTAGAGACAATCAAGAGGATAGCTATTGATCAAAAAAGGGCTTGTGGGTATGCTCCACAAATTCAGGTGCTCATCAACTCAAAGATGGGCACATGCACTTATTTGTTGGACAAGGAGCACTTACCTCTCAAGCCAGATATTGAAGACAACACAGTAGTCATGGATGAGAATGATCCTTCATAAGTGCAAGCACATGAGAAGAGAGCAAAGGCAAGGCAATTACAGAAGCTTTTCAGTATGTGCCAAGAGGTCAGAGGTCTGCTGTGCAGTACCTGATACACGAGCTACTACATCTGCACCAGCAGCCACAACTTCAATGCCACCTCCAGCAGCCACTCCAGCAACTCCAGCTACATCAACTGAAGCCTTCGTCCTTGGAGTTATCACTACACCACCTCATGGAGACCAAGCCTGAGAGACGCATAGCACTATGCATATTTGAACTTTTTGGTAACTTGTTGCCAAAGGGGGAGAAATATGTATAGATCGTAGCCTTTGAGAGAGAGTGTGTTGCTTTTTGTCTCTCTTGCACTTTATTTGGTTGAACTTTATTGTATGCTTGCTTGATACATTATGTCCTTACGTGAGATACTTGGATGATCATGTGTTTGATCACATGCTACTTTAATGTGTGCTTGAATGACATTATCTCTTATATCCCCATATGATCATTCACTTTGCTTGGTGATGAGTGCATGCTTTTTAATTGTTATCATTTTGAGCGCTCCACCAAGATGTATGTGACATGGGAAGAGTAGCCCATGATACTAATCGATTGTGCATTTCCATTCAAAAGCAAATCTTAAATAATGCACAAATTTAGGGGGAGCTCTTACTTATCACATACTTCTCAAAGCGACGATGTATTTCAATCTTATTATCATTTGTCGAAGCATTGATATATATGTTGTCATCAATTACCAAAAAGGGGGAGATTGAAAGTGTAATTATCCCTGGGTGGTTTTGGTAATGATTAACAACATATAGCTCATTGAACTAATGCTATTTCAAGATGAATATTTCAGGAAAGTTCAATGATTGGCATGGCATGGATCAGGAATGTGGACCCCTCAAAATGCTAAGGACAAAGGATTGGCTCAAGTTCTAAAAGCTCAAGACTCTACATTTTACTTTCAATGATCCAAGATTACATTGAGTCCATAGGAAAAGCCAATACTATTAAAAGGGGATGAGCTGTTGCTTAATGGCTTGCTTGCTCAAAATGCTTAATGGTATGCTCCAAAGCCCTCAACCACTTTCTCATATCCACATATGTCCCAAACAAAAAGTCAAACTCGGCCCCACCGATTTGATCTATTCGGCGCCATCGAGTTCATTTGACATAGCCACTACCAGAAACCCTAGTCACTTCGGTCTTACTGATAGGGATCTCGGTCTCACCAAGATGGGATTGCAAACTCCCTGTTTCCCTTCGTAACATTTCGGTCTAACCGAGATGAGCGATCGGTCCCACCGAGTTCGCAATGCAAACTCCTTGTTTCCCTTTCGTAACGTTTCGGTCCCACCGAGATGAGCGAATCGGTCCCACCGAGTTTGCCTGACCAACTCTCTGGTTAGCTTATTACCAAACTCGGTCCCACCGAGTTTGTGTAATCGGTCTCACCAAGATTACGTTATGCCCTAACCATAACGAAAACGGTCCCACCGAGTTGACATGCCAGTCCCACCAAAATGCCTAACGGTCACATTATGAACTAAATCGGTCCGACCAAGTTTTCTGATTCGGTCCCATTGAGTTTGGTAAATTGTGTGTAACGGTTAGATTTTGTGTGGAGGCTATATATACCCCTCCATCCTCTCCTCATTCGTGGGGGAAGCCATCAGAACATGCCTACACTTCCATCATTCACTTTCTAAGAGAGAACCCCTACTCATGTGTTGAGGCCAAGATATTCCAATCCAACCATATGAATCTTGATCTATAGCCTTCCCCAAGTTGCTTTCCACTCAAATCATCTTTCCACCAAATCCAATCCTATGAGAGAGAGTTGAGTGTCGGGGAGACTATTATTTGAAGCACAAGAGCAAGGAGTTCATCAACAACACAACATCTATTACCTCTTGGAAAGTGGTGTCTCCTAGATTGGTTAGGTGTCACTTGGGAGCCTCCGTCAAGATTGTGGAGTTGAACCAAGTAGTTTTACGGGCAAGGAGATCGCCTACTTTGTGAAGATCTACCCTAGTGAGGCAAGTCCTTCGTGGGCGATGGCCATGGTGGGATAGACAAGGTTGCTTCTTCGTGGACCCTTCATGGATGGAGCCCTCCGTGGACCCGCGCAGCCGTTACCCTTCGTGGGTTGAAGTCTCCATCAACGTGGATGTACGATAGCACCACCTACCGGAACCACGCCAAAAATCTCCGTGTCAACATTGTGTTTGCTCCCTCCAAACTCCCCCCTTTACCTTCATATTCAATGATTTACATTTCGCTACTATACTCTTAGAATTTCATGTGTAGGTTGATTGCTTGACTTGTGCTATGTTGCTAAAATCTGCCAAGAACTAAAATTAGGAAAAGACTAGATTTTTATTTGATCAAGTAGTCTAATCACCCCCTTCTAGACTTACTTTCGATCCTACAACATGGAAAGCCAGTATTCCTCCTAAAGTCAGGGTCTGCACATGGAGGGTGGCCGCCAACACACTTGCTACTAAGAAGAATAAGTGCAGGCGAACTATTGAGTTGGACGCAATATGTACTATCTGTGGCTGTAGCAACGAAGATGAGTTCCATGTAGTGATTGGCTGCACAAAAAGCAGGGCCTTGCGTCATGCCTTGAGAGAGGTATGGGAGCTCCCGCCTGAATCACAGTTCAAAAACACTGGACCAGATTGGCTGCAGATGATTCTAAGCACAGGAACTGAGAACATGCAGAGTAGAGTGCTTCCCTTACTCTGGAGATGTTGGCACCTTCGCGAGGATGGCGTGCATGGGGAAGGAAAAGAGCTAATCAGACAGTCTGTGTTGTTTCTGTTGCGGTATGAGGAAGAACTGAAAAATGCAGGTCTGAACAGTGGCTCAGAGTTGGGAAAGGAGGTAGTGCTCCGTCAAACCCTAAACATCGAGTTCCCAGGCGAGATATCATGTAGTGGTCTCACCGGCTCATGGTTCAGCCAAAATCAATCGGATGCGGCGTTCCTGCCTAACAGTGGTAAGAGCTGGGCGGGTGCTGTTGCAAGGAATCACCAGGGCCTTGTACTCCTGTCAGTTGGCAAAGATCTGTCCATATCGGACAGTGTAGAGGAAGCTGAAGCAAGAGCGGCCTTGATTGGTCAAGCGCTGGCTACAGTTTCAGTAGGCCGGTCAAACTGGAGCTAGACTGCAAATGCGTGTCAGATGAATTGAATGCAAATCAGCCATCACCGTCAACCTGTTTAGGAGTGATATGGGATATAAAGGAGGCCTTGAAGGCTTTCACATCACACAAATTTTATTTGGGGAGGAGGGAATGCAACTCAGTGGTCCATGAGCTGGCGTCTACGACAAGACTATCGGAGTTCCTGATAGTTTAAGATCTCTGATAATCTCATAATGTAGCTCTTCATCTTGAGTAGTTCTTTGCTCTTGATTCTTAAAAAAAAGTCTTACATTATGAGACGGAGAGAATAGTATTATAGTACAAGGCTTAACCTCCCAACCACGGCACCTGCGTTATCCCATCCGCTCTCTCGCGGTCTGTGCTCCACTCCACCCCCCACCCCACCCCCGCCCGCGCCGCCGCCATGGTCGCGCTCGCCTCCCTCTCTTCTCTGTGCCTCTGCGGCGCCGCTCGCCGCCGTTCTGCCTCCGCGCCCACCTCCATATCATGCTGCATGCTCGCAACTCCCTCCGGCAGAGGTTAATGTCTCGACTTTCTGAACCTTCATCCCCTGTTGACGAACCTGTCCTTTCTGTCGCCCCAAATCGGCCTACCAATGCGCTTCTCCTCCTTATATCTCACAGGGTCTCATGAATCTAGAATACCCCGTAGAAGGTTCCGGAGAACCGAGGGTGCTACTAAGAGCATGGAAGATTCAGTCAAGCGAAAGATGGAGCAGTTCTACGAAGGGGTGGATGGTCCGCCCCTCCGGGTCCTCCCAATCGGCGGCCTTGGGGAAATCGGCATGAATTGCATGCTCGTCGGGAACTGTGACCGTTATATCCTGATTGATGCAGGGGTTATGTTCCCAGAGTATGTGTTTCATACTTGCATTCCTGTAGCTTGCTAATCTGTTTCTGCGTGTGCCATCCTTATAATGCATTTTCTGACCACATTTTTAGAAACCATATTCAAGTGAGGACTTTGATGAACAACTGCCTCTCTTGTAAATCACACTGCTTCACAAGGACTTAAATTTTTATGCGGATTCTCTAGGTAGACGTGTATAATGTGCATGTATAGAATTTCCTGTTCACTTACTGCATGCATCCTTAGTTCGTCTGGAGGCCGGGAGGAAAACTGTCGTTATCTATTGTTTCCTGTCCACACGTGTGCTGAATTTTGACGTAGTGCATTTTATTTGAACTTATGTCAGCTACGACGAGTTTGGTGTGCAAAAGATTATTCCTGACACAACTTTCATCAAGAAATGGAGCCACAAAATTGAAGCAGTTATTATTACACATGGCCATGAAGATCACATCGGTGCGTTGCCTTGGGTAAATAGTTCTTCTGTTACTCTAGTACAACATTTATCATGCTTGCTTGGCTATCTGCTGCTCACTTAATTATGTGATAATGATATGGAAACTAACAGTCCTGTATCATATTTTGAGTCACAATAGCACAATGGAACTCCCTGGTTGACAATTAGAACCTCTTGTTTACAGTCTCATTCTTTTCATGCGCAACATGTCTTAATTGTCAAACTTCAAAGATAGGTAGTTGTGTTATACAACACCCTCTTCGTTGTATAATACATGCAATCCTGAGCCAAAGTTTCCCTTTGCTGAATAACATCTTTCAGAAATAGCTACAGTGGCAATTAAATCCAAGAGCTGTCAACATAAATACATAATACCACATGTCAAGTGTTCTTATGAGGAATATCATGTAGCATCACTAGTATTTGTTATGCCAGATCTTCTAATTTCGAGGAAGTACTCGATCTTTTCTTCTAGAGCATTAAGAGGGAAATAGTTATTCCATCATTAACAATCTTTGCTTTCAAGGCATAGATCGATTTTGATTTATCTCAACTTTAGATGTATGACTTGGACAAGAAGTCACATAATTTTGTTTTGTGAATACCATAGTTTTTCTTTGAGTTAATTTGGGCAGGGCTTGTTCAAACAGGGCACACTTAAATTATACACGAGCATGCCAATGTTTGGCATCTGGTTAGCTCTTCTTGTGTATACAGTTTTTCTGCGTTTTTGTTATTTTACATGTTGCTTTTCATAGACACTGCTAACTTGATATCTTGAGATGATATTTCTGAGCCTTTTTATTTTCCAATTGCATCCACCTTTGGAATATGCTCAGCTGTCCCTTCATCGTTTCTGCTGATAGGTTATTCCTGCACTGGATTCGACCACACCTATTTTTGCGTCATCTTTTACGATGGAGGTAACACTCAATTGTTTGATCACTGCTTGCATGTTTCATGATGTTGATGTATTATTACTTGTATATTTGCTGCCAAATCTTTAAAAGTTATGACACGAATTTATTCATATTTGGGCAGCTCATAAAGAAGCGTTTGAAGGAGTTTGGGATTTTTCTCTCATCCAGGCTAAAGAGTTTTAGAGTTAGAAATAGGTTTCAGGCTGGTCCATTTGAAGTGGAACCTATCCGCGTAACTCATTCAATTCCTGACTGCTGTGGATTAGTGCTTCGTTGTGGTGATGGCACAATCTTCCATACTGGTGACTGGAAAGTAAGTTATATCAGCAATAATTGTACACTATGTTCTTTAACTGGACTGTTTGGTTAACTTATTTTCAATTAAAGATTGATGAATCACCAGTGGATGGGAGAATATTCGACCGAGAAGCATTGGAGGAGCTCTCGAAAGAAGGTGTTACTCTGGTAAGTTGATCCCTATTGACTAAGATCTGTACCTTTTTTCCCAATTCTTTAGGTCTTTGGCATAGATTTCACCTATGCAATATTGTAGAAAGATACTCCCTCATTTGCCAAAATGTAAAGACATATAATTTTTTTTCCTAAGTCAAACTTTGTTAAGTTTTCCAATAATATGGTATTCTAGATGTTGATATTTTTCTCTGTGAACTTGGTCAAACTTCAAATTTGACCTTATATTTAAAGCTACACATTTACTATGAAGAAAGAACTACAAATATTTAAAAACTAAAGAAGTGTTGAGCCAGGTCTCACCTGGCATAAGAAGTTCTTCGTTTGTATGATCCTAACTTTATATTTCTGTTTTTTCTCTCAATTCAAGATGATGAGCGACTCAACAAATATTCTGTCCCCTGGAAGATCCACGAGTGAATCTGTTGTCGCTAGTTCATTGTTGCGTCATGTTTCAGAAGCAAAAGGGAGAAGAGTAATTACAACACAATTTGCTTCAAATATACATCGCATTGGGAGCATCAAAGCCGCTGCAGACTTAACTGGTCGAAGGCTGGTAATCTTTGAGTCTTAGTTCAACAGACTACACCACACCTCGTTTAATTTGATGATTTTTGTAGTTCATAGTTTCTTAGTCTGTAGTTTTGGTAAACTGAAACAGGTCTTTGTTGGAATGTCACTGCGGACGTACCTTGAGGCTGCTTTCAGGGATGGAAAGGCACCACTGGATCCATCAACCTTGGTATGCAGCAACTTACTTGATAAGTTACTTATTCAATTGTTATTGTGATTGTTGTGAATGATGCGGTTTTGGAACTGTCTCTTTTTACTGCCTATTGGCGATCTGTTCAATTGATGTTCTTGTGTCAGCACAATCTGCTTTAAGCTATCTACTTTATCTTCATTGTATGGCCTCCTGTCAGTATACTCAGGGGGCTTGAATGCTAGTTGCAGAAATTTTAGCAGCTCCTACAGTAGCTCGATGCTTGACTGTGTTCTGCCCAAGTAAACACCTTTCTGTTTTCCTTAGTCCATGTACTGTGTTTACCTCAATAAAATTCAGTTAGCTCCCTGTTGTGGCAAAAAGAGAAGTGTGTGTGTGTGTGTGTGTGTGTGTGTGTGTATTTGGTTTCTTGGTAAACTAGCAAGCGATATCTACATGCGAAAACACCTAAAGGGGCCTACGAGTTCCTTCTAACATAACTTGAGTTAATGGACACATAGATATCTCTACTATATAAAGGGGCTGACCCCTCTCAATAAAGCAGAGAAGAATATTGTCGTTTACTTTTATCTACTTTTCAGTAATTAGGGTTTGTGTCAGTACTCAGTAGTAGATTCTTCCAGCAATCTTTTGATATCCACATGATGATGCAACAAAGTGGTGTTCATAATTTCAGAACCTTTCTGCAGGTTAAGGCAGAGGACATGGATGCATATGACCCTAAAAATCTTTTAGTCGTTACTACAGGTTCACAGGTAAGAGTTACAGGCTAAGTGGTCCTCAGAATCAGTTGGTCATTCACATTCTTATAATTCTTGCATCTCTGTATAAAATTTGTCCAGGCAGAGCCACGTGCAGCTCTGAATCTCGCATCTTATGGGGGGAGCCATGCTCTTAAACTATGCAAAGAGGACGTCCTTCTTTATTCAGCTAAGGTATTGCTCATGTAGTATCATTGAGTTGTTTCAAGAACCTTTGAGATTAGTCAGATGGAACAGAGTCATATATTTTTGCTCCGTGTGCATTCTTGACTCTGTCAGCTTTCTTGAGCATGACTTTCTTAATTTCTGAAGAAAATTGGTACCCCCTCTATTTGGAGATGCAGGATGTCCTTTGACTGTCCAATTTTAAGCTTTGATCGTTGATGTATTAATCCAATAATACGTGGGTTATGTTACACAAAATTTATTTTCTCATTATTGTGTTACAACTAATTACATTCTAGCTAAGAAGCACGGATACGGGGATGGAAAGACGGCGACACACATATGGGGACACGGGATACGGCATTTTCCAAAGACAGCCATTCGGGGATACGGCGAGTATATAACAAAAATCAAAACATGCCATGTAATATAGAGTTAAAAAAGAAGAAGAAGAGAAACTAAGATGAGATCAGAATACTGCCCCATTTCTATTTGTTGTCTGATGTCAGTGCTTGATTGAATTAATTGATCCTCTAGAGAGACCCATGTCATTGCAACTTGCATAATCCATCAAATGCTAGTGTTAGTCTATTAGAGAGTAGAGACTGGAGAAGACACAGCAGAAGATGCAGGTGTAACTTTCACCCTCACTCACGGATGATTGGCTACCGGCGGTGGTGCTCCCAGACGCCATGCTCCCCAGCACCAAGCAGCAACCAGGCACCAGCATGTAAGTGAGCAGCAGCTCAAGAGCAAGCAGCAACTGCATGGCCACATGGGAAGCAAGCAGCAGCAACTCAACAGCAAGAAGTCGAGCAAAGAGATGAAGAGTTTTTTTTTCTGAGAGAAAGAGATGAAGAGGTTGAGGAGAGGTTGCTGGGGTTATCTGCTCGAGCGTGGTTGCCATCGGGAGGTCGAGTCCTGGTGGTGGCTGTGGCGGTCGATTGCAGGCGGCGGCGGCGGTGGTCGAGTGCAGGAGGCGGCGACGGCGGCGGTCCTCGAACCCAGGCGACGGCGCGTTCGATTGGGAGCAGCGGTCCTTTTGTGGTGAGCATGTGTGCGACCCTGCAAAATAGGGTTTGTACCGGGCCGAGGCTGTTTGTTATTGGGCTTCCCCGTGTCCCCAGTGTGTCCCAGCCGTATCTTACCTTTTTTTCCTTTTTTTTTTTAATCCGAGAATCAGAGGATACTGGGGTCCTGCGTATTCCGGTGTGTCTGGCCATATCGCCGTGTCCCACCGAATTAGGACGGCAATTTGGCAGTTTTGGCCGTGTCCATGCTTTGTAGCATTCTAGTACACATTTATTTTTTGAAATATCATTCCTCTTAACAAGTATGCGTGAAAGGGCGCCAAATGAA
Source organism: Triticum aestivum (assembly GCF_018294505.1). Classification (NCBI taxonomy): domain Eukaryota; kingdom Viridiplantae; phylum Streptophyta; class Magnoliopsida; order Poales; family Poaceae; genus Triticum; species Triticum aestivum. Next base: position 389,290,169 of record NC_057810.1, on the reverse strand, counting down.
TTGATGAAAAGCATCTAACATACCTTTGTTGTAGTATTTATGGTTGCAGGTCAACTGGTTTCTCCTTTGAGCATAGCATTGCCAAATCTCATCATGCATATGCTTTTATTTTCAGGTTATCCCTGGAAACGAGTCCCGGGTAATGAAGATGTTAAATCGCCTCACCGACCTTGGCCCCAAAATTGTTATGGGTAAAGATGCTGGCCTCCATACATCTGGGCATGCCTATCACGATGAACTGGTAATTTTTTTCTCATGTGTTGCTTTCTGCTCTTTGATATGCTTTCGTACCTGGTAACAATGTATATTACTACTATCCCCGTTTGAAACTTCACCGTCTTTGCCAACTGATTACAGAAAGCAGTTTTGTTTTGCTTGGTAGAACGCACCATTGGATGTTTCATAAAAATAGTTTTAAAGTAATATCATTTTCATAATTTACAATACATATAAAAAAGAACAGTCAAAGGTGCATCTTGGAGATTGTGTTTTGGAACGTCATGCATTTTTGTAACATAGCGAGTATACTGCTATGGAATTAGGCCTAGATCTCCGTGTGAAATGTTCTTAATTCTGATGTTAACTTGAGATTAGAGGAGATAATGTGTCTTTAATTTGTTATTTCCAGGAGGAAGTTCTACAGATTGTTAAACCGCAGCATTTCTTGCCTGTTCATGGGGAACTCTTGTTTCTCAAAGAACATGAATTGCTAGGAAGGTCAACTGGCATAAAGCACACTACTGTAAGTAATCTGTCTTCCATGGTTTGGGACTTCAGGTATCTTAGTGCCATAGATGTATATGACTATGCTAAGGGAGACAAACCTTAAACTTAATGTAGTGCTGCTCATTTTACTCCCCTAACACTAAAAATGATGGCATGATGTTTATTTTGTTAGCATTGCCATCATATAGACATGTTCTTACTCCTTATATTGTCCATTATGTTAGCATTTAGTAGGATTTCTTAGTTGCTTATTTTGATTGCAGGTAATTAAAAATGGGGAGATGCTTGGTGTATCTCATCTAAGAAACAGAAAGGTTTTGTCAAATGGGTTTGTTTCTTTAGGGAAGCAGGACTTTAAGGTGAATCATTTAATCCTACTATCTCTGTCTTGTCTCTTAACAGCTCTGAAACTTAACATGATGTACTTGATATTATAGCTAATGTATAGTGACGGAGACAAAGCTTTTGGAACGTCCACTGATCTCTGCATCGATGAGAGATTCAGGATCGCATCTGATGGCATTATCTTTGTCAGGTAATTTCTCACACGGTTTTGGGGCATTTGTCATGATGTTTATCTTCAGCAGAAGTTGTTTTTAGTTGTGAATCAGAGGACCCCCAAAATGCATCTGAACATTGTTGAGATGATAAAACAGTATGCAGTGTTTGTTTTTACTTTTTAGGCACCCCCAAAATGCTAAACATATTATTTGTTCCCTGCAGCATGGAGATCTTCCGACCTAAACCTGCTTCACCACAGTCTGGCTTGAAAGGGAAATTTAAAATAACAACACGGTGTCTATGGCTTGATAATGGGAGGCTACTTGATGCACTTTACAAGGCTGCGCATGCAGCATTGTCAAGCTGTCCTTTGAATTGCCCACTTAGTCACATGGAGCGAATGGTATCTGAAATCTTGAGGAAAATGGTTAGAAAGTACAGTGGAAAGAGACCTGACGTCATTGTAGTTGCTTCAGAGAACACTACAGTAGGTTTCTCAGAAGAGGTAATAAATAGGCATATGAGTCTAGACTATGAGAAAACACGGCCAGAGAACCCAGAGCGTGAGGCTGAAGGTATGAAGCGGCAAGTATTTTATATGTTACTTTGTTTATCCCTGGAACTTTAAACACTAGTTGTTAGTTCAGTTGTCAACATTTCATGTAGTTGTGGATCAATTCGTGCCAATGATGTCATTACGTTGTTTGCAGAGAGCATCCCTGAGGTCATGAGAACAACACCTGACGATGCAACCACTAGCTCCAATGGTGAATCATTCTTCTCTCCTGATTTACATCAGCCTAAAACATTGGATCATTTTTGGGAGTCGTTCAAGTCCCCTACAGCAGTAAAAATTGCAAGAATTGTCAATGCTTCAGCTCAAGGGAACAAACCAAAGCTCGGCAAGATCAGCATAATAGATAAGGATTCCAGCACGTCAGCTCCTGCTGCAGCTAAATCTTCAAGAAAGAACAAGTGGAAGCCCGAGGAAATTAAGAGCTTGATACAGCTGCGTGGAGAAATGAATGAGAAATTCCAAACCGTCAAAGGAAGAATGGTTCTGTGGGAAGAGATATCTGGTAGCCTGTTGAAGCAGGGGATAACTCGTACACCAGCACAGTGCAAATCTGTGTGGACATCATTGCTTCAGAAATACGAGGTAGGTAGATGAAACCCTGAAATATTGCATAAACTCTAAATAAGGTACTCCCTCCGTCCCATAATGTAAGACGTTTTTTGACACTATGCTAGTGTCAAAAAACGTCTTACATTATGGGACGGGGAGTATTTGGTTGGGTGGCTTATAGGGCGCAGAAAGCCACTGCCCAAGCCCAACAAAACAACCCCATAATTCCATTTTGGATGTCATAATGTAATCTTGCCAATTAGTATTGTTGGGTGAAAGCATGCTAATCTATGCACTTAGCAGTAAAAATTACCAAATATTTTTCTTCAAACAGAAGTACCAAATATTTTATTTATGTTTGCAGGAGAGCAAGAAGGATGAAGAAAACATGCAGACATGGCAATATTTTTCGGCCATGGATAGTTTTTTATCATGCGAAGGGGAAATGGCAACCAAATGAAACAGATCTGTAATAAATTGCTTAGCGATAGTTATTTGGAGATCAGTGTATTGTAGGTAGCCCGTGAATCGACGACAAGATCAACAGCCTCTCCAGGAAGTAATCCTATCACGTCATTCTTTGCCATTGCATGAGATGCTTGGGGTAGTTAAGTGAAACTAGGTTTACCAATCCACCATGTTGTATTAGTTTTTGTGGGATCAGCAACTAGATCTATCAATTGATTAGTCAGTTAAGTTGCAACATTAGCATGTAAAAAGGCGCACTCGTTACGGAATGGATTAATTCTGGCCTCACATTTAGGCTGTAACAAGGTGGAGATTGAGTCCGATCGTGTTCCTGTGATTGAAGCTACAAAACTACTACTCCCTCTATCTCAAAATAAATGTCTCAACTTTATACTAGCTCTAGTAGAAATTTATTCTAAGCTTGAGATTTTGGGACGGAGGGAGTACTATGGAGCTGACGCGGCGACCATTGCTGAATGTGCTCAACTTGCAACAGGGTTCGGGAAGGTTTCTTTTGGTTATTATAGTTGAGATGCAAATGTGGTTGTTGATTGTCTTGTATATCAGCTTCTTGATCAATCCTCGTCATTTTGGGATTCTAGTGCGCACAGTTTTATCTTGGATTTTCTTGTAAATGACGTTGTCCTTCTTGATCAACAAAGAATCTTCCCGTTAAAAAAAATCCTACTGACACTGATTCTTAGGTGATATGGCTCAAGTTGCGTTGAGACGGTAACGGTTTTTTAGTTGCCCTGATCTTTCACCACGCGCCAACAATTGTACTAGGAAAAAGAAAACGCAATAAGGAGACTAGTAGTAGACTAGATGGATGGATGGATTGTAGAGATGAACAGCGGTTGGAAGATGTAGGTGGTAGTAGTAGTACTAGTATAGAGGCAGGTTATTAAGCTAATGGCGATTAGCGGCGGCGACGGCGATGGAGTAATTAGCAGATGGATAATAAGCATTAGGCTGTCCGTAATGAGAATATCATAAGTAGTAAGCAATGTTGATGAAGTGGCATAGAATTAAATGAAGAAAGAGATGGTTGTGTATCATATCATGATACCGTATCATATTAAATGATGTGCTACTTTGTGTCATGCATGACAATAAATATAGTCATCTATGATACAAACATATGATACACTAGTATCATATGCATGATACTAGTACATGATACTCTCCATTACAACCAGCCTTAATAGAAGTATATGAAAAAAAAACAGGAAACTTGCGCCTTAACGATCGACGAAACACATACAATTATCAAACCCTGATTAAGGAACGCTTGAGCACAGATATGTGGGCATCGCTAGATGCATCTTCTGAGTTTTTTTTGACAAAACTAAAACCTGGGAGCTCCTAATTGGCTGCAGGCGCCGGTTCGCCCGCTGGCGCTCACAGGCACTGCAAGCTGGGCCGGCCCATTAAGCGCAAAACCAGGCAGATCGCTAGGTCGAAGTCAGATAGCTTGTCGCGATTATTTTCTTGGCTCGATCGTTTCGTTCAAGAATTCAAAAAAAATCAAAACATTGGGAAAAGTTCACCAAAAAAGTTCACAAAATTTAAATAAAGTTCATCAATTTTGGGAAAAAGTTCACCAATTGCGAAAAAAAGTTCATTGAATTTGAAAAAAATCATCAAATTTTTTTTTCATAGATTTAGAAAAAAAGTTCACCGAATTTGAAAAAAGTTCATCGAATTTAGAAAAAGTTCATCAAATTTGAAAAAAAGTTCATCGATTTTGAAAAAAAGTTCATCAAATTTAGAAAAAGTTCATCAAATTTGAAAAAAACTTCATAGATTTTGGAAAAAAAGTTCATCGAATTTTTTATATCTTCATCAAGTTAGAAAAAGGTTCACGATATTTGAAAAATAAACACGCATTAAAAAAATAAAGAACAAAAAAGGATAAAAAAATAAAACAAACTGAAGAACTGATAAAACAAAGGCGCGAAGTGTTTTGTCATGAGCGGAGCGATGGCCTGATGCTACCAATGTAGCCCTCGCAGTGAACAGGTCGCCGGTTTGAACCCTTGTCTACGCACCTTTTTTACCTTGTTGAAAGCAGGAAAAAGGACAAATGGGGCCGAGCCCAGGTAGCGCCTAATACTTGAGCTAGGCCCGACCTGGACTAAGAAAACCATGAGGACACCTCATCGGTTACAAGTTGTACACAAAAAAAAGACTACCAAATCTGATCGAACTATGAAAATAAATAAAAAGGACACACATATCCTTCCCTACGACAAAATAATACTTGGCTTGCACTCTTGTAGGATGATTGATTCTGGGATTCATCACATATGTATACTTGCATGGCAAGGTGTTCTGAACATGGGCTTCACTTTCTTCTGAGGCACAATCTGTGGAGCAACTGGACAAACAAAAGAGTTATTTGTGATGATGTTATTGCATTCAATCGGTAGAGCATATGACCATTTCCCTTTAGTAGCATATGAAACAGGCTTCACACCTAAGATGCCTCTCTGTTCTGTTGCAGACATGGTCTTCTTATGACGTAGAGCAAGAACCACATACTTTTGCATCTTACTTTCGTAACGAGTCTCTCGGTTGGAAGATATTTTACTTGACAATATTGAAGGAACCACAAGAGTACTTGCGGTGTCCGTATCATTAGGTGGATGGGCTAAGCACACCGCTGGCATCCTATATAGATAAGAGTGATCCCTACTAACTTATTTATCTCAACATGTAAGTATGTCATATCACCTTATAATTATGGTCCCATCATCACGTGCAATGATGCATGAGAAAATATATTTCATTCTATTATTTTACTTATATTCAATTACAACTACTCAATGGGGACAAGCTGGGATGAGTCATTCTACTATTTTACTTATATTCAATTACAACTACTCAATGAGGAAAGTCGGGATGAGTTACAAGCCATCATCAAGCCGGTGAAGGGAGAAGGCATGGTGGTGATGGCGGCGACATGGTGGTGATGATGGTGATGATGGTGGCTGCGACGATGGTGATGGAGATGGTGACACCACTTGTGGTGGCGGCGCCGACGAGAGGGCATCGGCTCGAAGGCCGGTGCTCATGGTGATGGAGCCTCCTCTCCTTGCGTTTGTCCCTCCTTCTCTGGTGTGGAGCAGCAATGGAGATGGTTGTGGATGAATGAGATAAATGGATTATGAATTGCGGCGACTAGGGTTGAGGATGACATATATAGGAGCCTCCCTAGCCTCCTCCCTTGATAGGCCTCATCCATGGGCTCAAGATGAGCATTATCCTCTGCCAATCTCTTCTTTACGAGTCAAGGATCTCGTGGAATCGAACGGTGACGAAATCGGTGAAGAATCTCCTCTGGAAGGGCAACTTTCGGAGCTGAATGCATGTTAAACGACCGCCAAAACGACCGCACGTGGTTACATGAAGGCCATCTTTTGGTTTGACCTCCTCTGGTAAAATGGTCGTCATCAAACTCGGGATTTGAAGTTCTTGGGCTCGTTGGATTTGTATGAACGACGCCGATCCATTTCTGGTCTTAGATCTTGATTTGGAGCATTTTAGAAAAATGGTTTTTGTTCGAGCTTTGAAATGGCCAAGTCTGACCCCTACCTGACTCCGTATTGATCCCATCCTTGGTCCTTTTATTATGCTTGGTTATAGGTTGCTCCAAAACACCCGTAGACACAAGAAAACAAGGAAAACTAATAAAAACCAAATAAAATACTAAATGTGCAATGCTCACAATGATAAGTGCAAAAACCGGTAATCATACATAATGGACAACTATTTGGTTCAGTGGGACATAGTATATGAAGAGAACATGCAACAAATGAGCTCTAATAATGTGTAAAATATAGAGCCATCAACCTCCCCACGCTTAAACCTTGCTTGTTGTCGAGTAAGAAGGTTGACACCAAAAGCACATGGCTACCAACTCTAAAGAATACATTGAACCAAACCCCAAAAGTGATATCCATGTTCATCGTGCAAGCATGCAAAATTTAATCAGCAAGGGAGAGTAATACAAGCTATGCTCTTAGTTCCACTGCCATGAAGGTCAAGAAATAGGAATTTTTTTTGTGGAGCCTAAATTCCCATTGCCAAAGGTTTAGAAAAAAGGTCAATATTATGTTAGGAACACAACATTGACAATCATAGGCAAAAAGAAATCAAGTGATGTGAACCGGGGCTGATCTTTCGATGAGAGAGAGAGATAACTACGATTTTGGGTGGGACTTGACCCTCACAATCCGGCTACCAACCGTACAGGGAGAATTGTACATGACTGACATCCACGACAATCGCTGAACCAACTCCACGGCGTTATCGACCGAGCCAACGGCGCGGTCGACCTATCCACGAAGGATTTTTCTTGCAAGCAAATCGAAGAACATGCAAGAAAATAATAGCCAAGCAATCTCAAAATTGCGAATATGCCAGATGGAATAAATCTCACAAGTTGGGGTTTCGATATGATGTCTTAACGGCCGCACTAGCCGCTATGAGCGAAGACAAATAAAAGTAGCAATAGCTAAACTTCTCTAAACAAATTCCGAGTCTAAGCCCTAATTTAGGCTAGCTATTTATTAAGAGCGTTTGACCGCGGAACGCAGCGTACGGAGACCCAGTAGTGCACGACTTCTGTTGACAAGATGTGTTGATCCAACGTGGCGTACAGACTCCTTGGATCCAAGTTGGCTCCTTTTCCTGATGCATGTACACAAGCATGTCTGACTGGCACCTTTTGCTGATGCATGTATGCAAGCATAGCTGGACTCCAATTCTTTGATGGACGTGGTGCTTCACTTGCATGCATAACAACCATTTGGCTTCTTCAAATAGCTATGCTTTTTATTGACTTTCTTTATTGCCGTGAACAACATTTCTCCATTAATACTGTACAAAATAAAGCATGGTGTTGTAATTTTATCCTGAATAACAAAATAATATATTGTGTAATTGTTAATTGAGATCACCTGAAAATATATCGTGTAATATTTGTAGATGTAGCTATGGCATCTATGTCCACATCATCCCCCTTTCTTGAAAACAAAGCCGTCCTTGGCTTTCACCTATCTGGAACACATCACACAACAAAGAAAAGATAGATGCAACGTATATAGGCTGTTCCAAAGGCATTAGCTCAAGAGGGTTTCATAAGTTTGTATAGCACCATTATGAATATCATGATAAAGTTTCTCACGCCAGAGCATAATATTATGAATATCATGATAAAGTTTATCCCACATAGAGCCTATATATGAATTATGGGACCGCAAATGAACTATTTGAGCATGTGGTATGTCCAGATCAGAATTTGGGACACTCAACAATTTTTTTTCCAGAATTGATAGCAAGCATACTATGTGTAGTTCGATCCATTGATTTAACTTTAACATCATTTATTATTTCATTGGGGGTCACAGGAAGCAAGTTAATGGTTTTTCCTTCAAACATGAGAGTATACGAATTTGTTCTACCATGCTGAGTAACACTATTATCATATTGCCAATGTTGACCTAACAATAAAAATAAGCTTGTATAGGGACGACGTCACAGTCAACATAATCATGGTACAAACCAAGTGTAAAATGGACTCTCTGTAACACACGCAGTGTCGTGCTATATGATTAAGCTAATCATTTTTCCAAACAGTGCTTAATCACCTTGTTCAATATCCCATTTGAAATTTCAGTCAATTCAAATTCAAGTGAAGTTTGAAGTTGCTCAAAAGTTGCTGGAAAAATGTTCATCATTTGTCAAAAATTCCATAACACTCCTTTGTTAAGGAACACAACATCACTTTTGTGCAAAGATGAGCATTAGCAATTATAACAACACCAATTCAGCATTTTTAAATGCTATCCTATTTATGAAAAATATCAAATGAATTCTTCTGGTCTCCAAGATATTTGTGGAACTGTCTAATATCACCAGGGAATAAAAGGGGCACTTCCCATATTTTTCCAAAGAAAATGGCATGCCCATTATTTTCTTATCCATCTCTGATTATAAAAAAACAGAAAAGCAAAACTGTTTAAATAAAAGAGAAACCCTCCCCCCCGGGCCACTTGGCCCATCTAGCTAAACAACCAGCCCACCTCCACCTCCTCCTCCTCTACAGAACACCAGGAGGGCGTGGCGCTCACCCACGGCGCCATGGCCATGGATGGCTGCCACGAGCCCCTCCCTTTGACCTATAAGGGCACCCCCCACACCCCACCGAAACCCTAGCCCCTCACATCTCTCTCCCTCGCGCCCCCTCCTCCTTCTGCGCCCGCCAACGTCGCGGCGCCCTGACCGGTCTGCCTCTGCCCCGCCGACCTCCCCGCCATCCGCGGACCGTCGTCTTCGGCGTGCGGGAGCACGTCCAGGAGGTCCGCCGTGGCCGGATCCTTCCGCTCCGGGGACCACCTCAAGCCGGGACGGTCCGTGTGCTCGCCATCGAGCCCTTCTCCGCCGCGAACGTCACCAACTCGTCGTAGTTGCCACTGCTCCGGGCCGCCTCCAACCTTCTAACCTCGTCCACGAGAACCGGGGTGAGCTTCTCCCTCGGATCCCCCTTTTAGCCCTTCGATTTGGACGCCGTAGGCCGTCATCTCCGTCGAGCTCGAACCCCCGTGTACGCGTAGGTGCGTGCGCTCGCTGCCGCCTGTTACTTCTTCTGCTGTCGTTGTTGCCGGTGCTGCCGGTTGTCGCTGCTGCTGTCCCGTGCTCGCCCGCCCCTACTGCGTGTGCGTGCCTGTGCTGCTGCTCCGTTTGCTGCTGGCCGCTGCTGCCGCGTACCGCTGCCGCCGCACTGCAGATGCTCCTTGCATGCTTCTGCGCTGCCCTGTCTCTGTTCTGCTTGCTGCTAGCCACGACAAAGGCCATGACCGTGGTGTGTGAGAGCGCAGCGTGTGTGTGCCGTGTGTGTGGTGTGTGTGTGGCTGGCTTTTGCCACAGCCATGTGTGGCCGGCCCTTGTTTGACTAGTATAGATTAGGATTTAAATTAGTAGATCAATTAGCCAAATGTGCAGATGACATGTGGGCCACCCCCCCTTGTTGACTGGTCAACTTTGACCTTTGACCTGCTGACTGTGCATGTTGACTCAGCCTCTGGACCCCACCTGTCATACTCAGTGGCTGGCTACTGCTGGGTATAAAAAGATATTCTGGTTTAATTTGAATTAAAATAATTTCAAAAAATGTTTAAATCTTTGGAAATTCACATAAATTAATCCGTAATTTGGATGAAAAAGTTTTATATATGAAAGTTGCTCAGAACGACGAGACAAATTCGAAGACGCGGTCCGTTTACCTGTCAGATGCCTCTAACTATCTGAACATGGAACTTTCCCTCTTCGGTCATCTGTCTGACACAGGTCCGGAACCGGGAAAACGTTCCCGGTTGACTTCCCCCTTCATCGGTATCGTGTAGCACCACGTTAGAACACATCTAGCTCTGCCTGTTGTCCTGTTATGTATTTGCTTGCTATGTATTTACTGTTTCTCCCCCCTCTTCTTTTCGGTAGATCCCGTAACGATGTTGATGCCCCTATGATCGACTACGTCACCAACGACCCCTCCTCGTCTGAGCAACCAGGCAAGCCCCCTTGATCATTAGCACATCCTGTGTGTGGCTGGCTTTTGCCACAGCCATGTGTGGCCGGCCATTGTGTGGCCGACCATTGTTTGACTAGTATAGATTAGGATTTAAATTAGTAGATCAATTAGCCTAATGTGCAAATGACATGTGGGCCACCTCCCTTTGACTGGTCAACTTTGACCTTTGACCTGCTGATTGTGCATGTTGACTCAGCCTCTGGACCCCACCTGTCATACTCAGTGGCTGGCTACTGCTGGGTATAAAAAGATATTCTGGTTTAATTTGAATTAAAATAAATTCAAAAAATGTTTAAATCTTTGGAAATTCAGATAAATTAATCTGTAACTCGAATGAAAAAGTTTTATATATGAAAGTTGCTCAGAACAACGAGACGAATTCGAACACGCGGTCCATTTACCTGTCAGATGCCTCTAACTATCTGAACATGGAACTTTCCCTTTTCGGTCATCTGTGTGACACAGGCCCGAAACCGGGAAAACATTACCGGTTGACTTCCCTCTTCATCGGTATCGTGTAGCACCGCGTTAGAACACATCTAGCTCTGCCTGTTGTCCTGTTATGCACTTGCTTGCTATGTATTTACTGTTTCTCCCCCCTCTTCTCTTTGGTAGACCCCGTGACGATGCTGATGCCCATGTGATCGACTATGTCACCGACGACCCCTCCTCGTCTGAGCAACCAGGCAATTCCCCCCTTGATCATCTCGATATCGCCCATTCCATTCTCTCATGCTTGCATTAGATTTTGCTACTGTAATTGATTGCTCCTATTCTGATGCATAGTCTGCTTTTGTAACCTGCTTATTGTTACCTACCTGCTTATCCTAAACTGCTTAGTATAGGTTGGTTAGTGACCCATCAGTGACCCCCCATCTTTTCCTTGTTGCCCCTGCTTCATCATCGAAGACCCGATCAACGGGATCGCAGACCAGGCCCCTTCACCGCACATCACTTTCCCCTTAGTTGCTCGACACTACTGGGTTACTATCGAGTGCCGAGGGTGAGACCTCTACATCACTTCTAATGTTAACCCTGCAGTGTAGCTATTCGGTCGTGGTCATCGAGGATGATTTCGCCTTAACCACTTTCGATATGACTCTGTCGTGCAACCCCTTAAGTGTGAACCTCGGAGGTGATTCCTCTTACGTTCACCTTGATGATTACATCGAGTGTAACTCACCGGGGGTGATTCCTCGGGTTTCCCCTTGATGTTTAGATACACAGTTACTATGATTACTATGACTTTACCCTGAATCATGTTACTAAAGACGGGTCGACCCTGAGGGGTACCCGCGCGAGCATAATTGCGAGTTATGTGGAGACAGGTTGACCTGGTGGGTACCCGAGAGTTGAATACGAGGCGTGGTCAGGCATTCTTAGCCCTTGCCGCAAGTCCTCGAGACGGGGCAACGAGGTCACATCTTTCGTGAGTCTCTGCTCGTGACCGCACTACCAACACACTAACGGTTTGGATATTTGATCCGAGGGGCCTCTGGCTTGATAGCACTAACCATCACGTGGGCATAGTATGGGCGTTCTACGTCGTATACATCAGTCGAAGCTTAATAGACGTCAGCGACTGAGCGGCGCGCGCCGGGTTGGACTGGTAAGCACCTGCCTTTTTTAAGGAGGTAGATAGGTCTGCTCACCGGCCGCCCACGCAACATGCAGGAGTTCCCAGGGAGATGGCCCATGACCCCTGGGGGCATAGGTTTAGTCCGGCATGCTTGAACTCTCTATTAAGCCTAGGTCGGGTTGCGGTGTATTGTTTGGTCGAGGCCGGGCATGACCCAGGAAAGTGTGTCCGGCTGGAGTTAATCGAGCGTGGTGGGTAAGTTGGTGCACCCCTGCTGGCAAGAAAACATCTATCGATAGCCTGTCCTACGGTAACGGACACTTGGAGTTGTATCCCGATCGATACAACTAGAACTGGATACTTGTGATGAGAATTGGATTGTGATGAGGTGATAACTGGATAGTATGGCTCTGAGATGCCACCTTTGACGACTGCTACTACCCCGAGGGTGCGTACTACTACGTGAAGACCGCCGACGACCAGGAGTAGTTAGGAGGCTCCCAGGCAGGAGGCCTTGCCTTTTCGATCGTAGATGCTTTTGTGCTAGCCTTCTTAAGGCAAACTTGTCTAACTTATGTCTGTACTCAGATATTGTTGCTTCCGCCGACTCTTGTGTATTCGAGCTTATGTATTCAAGCCCTTGAGGCCCCTGGCTTGTAATATAAATCTTGTACTATTTTAATTTGTGTCTAGAGTTGTGTTGTGATATCTTCCCATGAGTCCTTGATCTTGATTCTACACATTTGCGTGTATGATTAGTGTACGAGTGAATCGAGGGCGTCACAAGTTAGTATCAGAGCCGACTGCTTGTAGGATCCTGAAAGTGCAACTATCCCTAGGTGGTTTTGGTAATTCATAACAACATATAGCTCATTGAGCTAATGCTATTCCAAGACTATTATTTCAGGAAAACTCAATGAATGGCATGGCATGGATGATGAAAGTGGATCCCTCAAAATACTAAGGACAAAGGATTGGCTCAAGCTCAAAAGCTCAAGACTCTTCATTTTATATTTTAGTGATCCAAGATCACATTGAGTCTATAGGAAAAGCCAATACTATCAAGGAGGGATGAGGTGTTGCTTAATGAGCCTCTTGCTTCATGTGCTTAGTGATATGCTCCAAAACCCTTAGCTACTTTCCCACATCCACAAATGAGCTAAACCCAAAGCCAAAATCGGTAACACCGATTCTTCCTATCCGGCGCCACCGATTTCAAAAGTCATAGCCACTGTCACAAACCCTAAGCAAATCGGTCTTACCGATAGGGATCTCGGTCTCACCGAGATGAGATTGTAATCTCTCAGTTTCCCTTTGTAACGTTTCGGTCTAACGAAATGAGCGATCGGTCCCACCGAGATTGCAATGTAAACTCTCTGTTTCCTTTTTGTAACATTTCGGTCTCACCGAAAAGAGCAAATCGGTCCCACCGAGTTTACCTGACCAACTCTTTAGAAAGCTTATTACCAAAATCGGTCTCATCGAGTTTGTGTAATCGGTCTTACCGAGATTACGTTATGCCCTAACCCTAACCGAATCGGTCTCACCGAGATGCATGTCAGTCCCACCGAAAATCCTAACGGTCACTAGGTTTGCTAAATCAGTCCGACCGAGTCTACTGAATCGGTCCCATCGAGTTTGGTAAATTGTGTGTAACGGTTAGATTTTGTGTGGAGGCTATAAATACCCCTCCACCTTCTCTTCATTTGTGGAGAGAGCCATCAGAACGAACCTACACTTCCAACCTACCATTTCTGAGAGAGAACCACCTACTCATGTGTTGAGGCCAAGATATTCCATTCCTACCATATGAATCTTGATCTCTAGCCTTCCCCAAATTGCTTTCCACTCAAATCTTCTTTCCACCAGATCCAAAACCTATGAGAGAGAATTGAGTGTTGGGGAGACTATCATTTGAAGCACAAGAGCAAGGAGTTCATCATCAACGCACCATTTGTTACTTCTTGGAGAGTGGTGTCTCCTAGATTGGCTAGGTGTCACTTGGGAGCCTCCGACAAGATTGTGGAGTTGAACCAAGGAGTTTGTAAGGGCAAGGAGATCGCCTACTTCGTGAAGATCTACCGCTAGTGAGGCAAGTCCTTCGTGGGCGATGGCCATGGTGGGATAGACAAGGTTGCTTCTTCGTGGACCCTTCGTGGGTGGAGCCCTCCGTGGACTCGCGCAACTATTACCCTTCGTGGGTTGAAGTCTCCATCAACGTGGATGAACGATAGCACCACCTATCGAAACCACGCCAAAAACATCTGTGTCTCCAATTGTGTTTGAATCCTCCAAACCCTTCCTTTTACTTTCTTGCAAGTTGCATGCTTTAATTTCCGCTGCCTATATACTCTTTGCATGCTTGCTTGAATAGTGTGATGATTGCTTGACTTGTTCTAAATAGCTAAAATCTGCCAAACTCTAAAATTGGGAAAATGTTAAGTTTTTAATTGGTCAAGTAGTCTAATCACCCCCTTCTAGACATACTTCAAGGTCCTACAAGTGGTGTCAGAGCTTTGGTCTCCATTTGCTTTGATTTCCATAGCTTTTGGTGGTCATAGCCTTGGTTTCACAACCTAGGAGAGTATGGCGTCTAGCGAGGGAAATTATCACCGTAGAGGTCCTTACTTTGATGGTACTAATTTTGCTAGTTGGAAGCATAAGATGAAAATGCATATTCTCGGACATAACCCCGCCGTTTGGGCAATCATTTGTATTGGCTTGCAAGGTGAATTCTTTGATGGGAGAGAACCAAACCGTGAAGCTAATGCGGAAGAATTGAAGATGCTGCAATACAACGCTCAAGCTTGTGATATCATCTTCAACGGATTGTGCCCCGAAGAATTCAACAAAATCAGCCGTCTTGAGAATGCAAAGGAAATTTGGGATACTTTGATTGATATGCATGAAGGTACTGAATCCGTCAAGGAATCCAAGTTGGATGTGCTCCAAAGTCAGCTTGACAAGTTCAAAATGAAGGATGGTGAAGGTGTCGCTGAAATGTACTCTAGGCTTGCTCTTATCACAAATGAGATTGCTGGCTTAGGGAGTGAAGAGATGACCAACAAATTCATCATCAAGAAGATCCTAAGAGCATTGGATGGAAAGTATGATATCGTATGCACATTGATTCAAATGATGCCAAACTACAAAGATTTTAAGCGAACAGAAGTCATTGGAAGAATTGTTGCTCATGAGATGTCACTCAAGAATAAGGAGGAACTTCACAACAAGTCAAGTGGTGCTTACAAAGCCTCAAGTGAAGCCCCCACATTATCAAGTGAGAAACAAACCTTCAATGAAGAATTGAGCTTAATGGTGAAGAACTTCAATAAATTCTACAAGAGTAGAAGCAAAGAAAGAAGCTCCAAGTCAAGGTCTTACAATGACAAAAGATCTTCTAGTCGAGAGTGCAATTACTACAATTGTGGGAGACCCGGACACTATTCCAATGAGTGTACGACACCCTACAAAAGACAGAAGATTCTCCAAGAAGAAGAAGCAAAAGAGAAGAATCACCACCAAGAGAGATGATCGTTATGAACGAAGACCCTCACGGAGAAGCAAGGATTCAGAAAGGAAGGACAAGTCATCATGGAGCTACACAAAACGAAGACATCAAGCTCATGTTGTGAATGGGTATCCGGCTCCGACTCCGACAATTACTCCGAGAGAAGCTATCACTCCGACTCCGAATATACTCAAGATGAAGGTGTTGCCGGTCTAGCACTTGTGTCAACCAACTCCTACGACATATTTGATTCACCAAATGAAGGAATTGGAAGATGCTTCATGGCCAAAGGTCCAAAGGTAACACATCCTGAGTATGTTGATTTCAATAGTGATGAAGATGACTTGCTTGTGGATGATGATTTACTTGTTGACAACTCTAGTGTTGAATACTATGATGAAACGTCAATTAATCATACTAATCAAGATAAAATGAATGATAATGATAAGGAGAATATTGAGCTTCTAACTAAAGAACTAAACACTCTTAAGTTGGCTCATGAAACTATCTTCGAAGATCATCGAGAACTTTTAAGGGCTCATGAGAAGTTACGCTTTGAAAAACTCAATCTTGAGCAAGAGCATGAGTTCTTAAAAGCTATCAATGATGATCTTCGCAAGAAAAGTTCTTCTTACATTGCCAAGCGTTTACTCTTATCTACTTACATGCCTCAAGTCAAGTCTAGTAACAAGTACAAGAAAGATACTTCCTCTAGTAGTAACAATAATAATGTCAAATCCAATATTGTTGCTTCTAGTAGTTCTCTTGATTCCACTAATGATTCTCTTAGCCAAGTTACACTTGAGCAAGAAAATAGCTTATTGAAGGGAATTATAGAGAAAGGTGTTTACAAGAGCCTTGCTGGGAGTAACCAATTCGAGGAAATTGTACGCAAGCAAGGAAGGCACCGGAAGAATCAAGATATTGGTTTTGAACGAAAGTTCAATGCCAATGGAGTTGAGTGGGAAGAAGATCAATACCCCAAGACGAAGTTTGTTCCTCAACAAGAGAAGTATGATCCTACTTCCTTCAAGGGAACACAAGCACAAGATGATCTTCCACCACAAGACCACAGGAACAAAGAGCCTGTTTGGTTCCAATAAGTCACCTGACTTATAAGTCAGGTGACTTAAAACCAGTGACTTATAAGTCACACATATTTGGTGTCACCTGACTTATAAGTCACCTGACACACATTTCCACACCAATCAACCTCATGCATGTGGTGGGACCCACGCAAAAGGGGGTGACTTATAAGTTTTAAGTTGGGGTGAAGTAACTTATGACTTATAAGTTGGGGTGACTTATAAGTCAGGTCTGTTTGGTAAAATAAGTCACTTTTTTCACTTTTCGACTTATAAGTTGGTGACTTTATTTGAAACCAAACAGGCCAAAGGCAATGACAAGCTTCAAGAAGAGATTGATGCATTTGAAGAAGCACCTAAGGCCTCGTTCAAGTGGGTTCCCAAGACTACGTCAAGTTCTACTTCATCAAGTACAACTACAACTCCAAGGATTCCCATCAAGTTGATGTGGATCCCGAAGAAGAAGAACTAGAGAGTTCTTGAGGGTGACTCCGCCAACATTCTTCACTCATATCATTATGGCACGAAGAAGTGCAATCAACTTCCACATCTTGCACTAGTTCAAGGAGTCACAAACCCTCATGTTGGTAAGGCAAGGGACAAGGTAACCTAATGATTTCGTGGACATCATCTTGTGTGTGCATCACTCTATATCTATGGATATTCTTGTTTGTTCCTTGTGGGACTAACCCATGTAGGTAAGTTGAAAGTGCAACTCACTCCAAAGGATTGCTCCAAATGATCTACATCAACATTGAGCATCCACATCTTCAGCACCTACATGAAGTCATCATCGACAAAACCCAAGGTTAGTTCATCCCTCTAAGGGGGGATCTCACATCTAGGGGGAGCTTAACTCTAAGAATTGAGTCAAAACAACTCTAATGGTGTGAACACATTAATGCATTATGTAAAAGTGGTAACCCCACTTGAGCTTAAACGATGAGTATGACCTATGATCAAATGTTCTCATTTGACTTCTAAGTCAATATACTCATATATAGATGACCTAGTCATCGCCAATTGTTTGATAGATGCTAGTATTGGTTGTGCATGCTTTGCCACATATTTCATTTGCCATCTTATTGTGTGAGCATGTTGGTGCATATTTTACTCATTCAAGGACATCCACTTGTTGTTTTGATTGTTTGGTCTCTTTTCTTTTTGCCAAGTGGATGGACAAGAATGCCTAGGAACCTTCTCTAGCTATCTATGCTTTTCTCATCTCAAACTCTATTCATGCTACATCACAAAATTTGATCAAGTCAGATTCAAACCACTCTGTGTGAGGAGCACTCGGAGTCCCCGATTCGTCATAGACTTAAACTTCCAAAACCTCTTTGTGACTCTCGGTCTGACCGATTCCTTCATTTCGGTCCTACCGAGATCATTAAGTTGATCTGAGTTTTCAATCTCGGTGCAACCAATTTGAACTTTTTGGTCACACCGATTTGCTGTAACTGTACACAGTTATGCATCTCAGTGTCACCGAGTTGTTCCACTCGGTCACACCGACAGGGTCGGGCTATATATAGTCACGGGCAAAATTTTGGAAATTTCTCCGAACCCCTTCACCCGCGCAATAGCTCGCTCTACCATCGAAGGTCTCCGGATCGTCTCCTCGTCGCCAGCCGCCTCCAGTAGCTGGTCTCCGGTGCCGTCAACGGATTTTGCCCCCGCCGTAGTGAGTTCACCGCCAAGCTAGGGTATGGACTCGATCATTGTGCTATCCTCGTCTGATTCCTAGCACATTGTATTCTTATTGATTCTTGCCACGATTGAAACAATCCTATCCACTTAATATAGTCCGTAGATTAGATGAGATTCAAAATTTTAGGGTTAGGTTTCCGCCGAAACCATCTCGGACCCACCGAGTTGGAAAACTCGGTCCCACCGATTTGGCTTATGCCATTGCACAAGTAACTCTCGGTCTGACCGAGAATTGCTAATCAGTGCGACCGATTTTAGGACTTTGTGAAACCCTAGCAGTCTCGGTGCCACCGAACTGTGACTCGGTCCAACCGAGTTCATCAGTTTAGGTTCCAAAACTGCTTCGGTATCACCGAGTTTGAAAATCGGTTGATCCGAAATGCTTTCTGTGGAAAACTAAAACTGAATTTTTGAATCATTCTTTTGCAAAAATCTCTGCATTTTGTGATGCTCATCTATTCTATCTCATCTACAACTCTTCACAGGGTCAGCAGTCAGTTTTTATAGCATGTCAGACCAGAGTGATAGCCAGAACAGGTCAGAAGAGCAGATTGACATGAGCAAGGGCACTAGTCCCTCAAGCTCTACAGATGAAGGGAGCAGAAGCACTCCTAGCAACCTGCCTAAGGCTGCTACCAGGCAAAGGAGGAAGAAAACTTTAGACTCAGAGGATGAGGACTACAAAGCTGAAGAAGATGAGGCTACTTCCAAGAAAGTAGTGCTCAAGAAGGAATATGGCTCAGCACATAGCATAAAGCCAGGACTGAAAAGGAAAGTTCCTGCCAAGAGGACACCAATGCCCAAGGCCAGAAGGTCCACTCAAGTGCCAGAACAGACTGAACCCAAAGAGGCACCTGAAAAGAAAGTCACATCTTCCAAACCCAAGAAAGTTCCCACTAGAGAGACAATGAAGTTTACCATCGAATCAAAGGATGAAGGTGCTCAGGACAAGTAGAAGAAAAGAGCAAGAACCACAACCGACCAGGTTCTTGGAAAGCCCTCTATGAGAAGAGATTCTGATGAGGAAGAAGAAGTTGCTGCACCAGCACCTAAGGCACCCAAGCTTATGGGTGATGCTATAAGATCAGGGGCTGCAACATCTAAGCCCAAGGAAGCACCCAAAGCTGCCTCCAAGGCCAAGCTTATACCAAAGAGGAATACTAGGAGTATTCTAGCTACTGAGAAGAACAAGGCCCCAGTGCCAAATGTTGCTGATGAAGAATATGAAGAAGGACAGGTCCTAAGGAAGCTCAAGCCCAAGATACCAGACCATAATGATGCCCATCCTGTGGCTGAGGACATGAGGATCAGGAAGGACTCAGGGTTGAGGCTGTGGAGGATGGAAGATCCATATGCCTCAAGGAGAAGAACTGTTGTTGATTACAGGTTCCATATTAAGGAACAACATGACTTCTATGAGACAATTCTGTTGGATAAGAAGCCCATAGTTTGTGATATGAGGTGGGTCGACTGGACCTACATCAAGGAAAATGAAGAGCACTATCCTGGAGTGCAAGACAACTTTGTTGCTTGTGGAGTTGCTGATTTTGTTGGGCAAAAGCTCACTCACTGGAATCATGAACTTATCATGCAATTCTACTCCACAGCACACTTTTATCCAGATGGAAAAATTGTTTGGATGTCAGAAGGTACAAGGTACCAGTCCACTGTTGGAGAATGGGCAAGTCTGATAAATGCCCCAAAGGAAAATGAGGATGACCTGGACATTTATGCAAAGAAGAAGATGGATCACAATTCCATGGTACACATGTACAAGGAGATCCCAGACAAGGCAGTTGAGACACATAAGTTTGGATCAGTCCACTTTCTGCTGTCAGGGCTGCCAACAATCAATTGGATTCTGAGGCACACTCTGTTGCCTAAGTCTGGTGACCATAACATGATCAGAGGGCATGCCATCAACATGTTGCATGTGTTTGATGTGCCACAAAAGTTTAAAGTCATGAGCCTGATGATTGAAACCATTAAGAGGACTGCAGCAGATCAGAAGAGGAGTTGTGAATATGCCCCTCAGATTCAGGAATTGATAAACTCAAAGATGGGCAGAGGGAAATATCAGTTGGATAAGGAACACTTTCCACTTTATCCAGACTTTGAGGACAATGAGGTTGTCATGAATGAGAATGACCCATCATCAGTTCAAGCTCAAGAGAAGAAGGAGAAGGCAAAGAAGGAGAAGGATGCCAAGATGCCAACTCAAGAGGAGGCATCTGAGTATTTCTTGAAGAACAAGTAGGAGCAGCTTGGTTACTTAATTGCATCAACACTGAGGATTGAGAAGGGACTGGCCACCCTCACTCAGAATCAGGAGACCCTGGAGAGAATCATGGAACTCAAATTCCATGACCTTGATGTCAAAGTAACTGAGATTCAATCAGTTGTAGAGCAGCTGCAGGATGACATGCATGAGAGGCAGGGCAAGACTACAACTAATGTGTTTGCCAGAGTGCTTAGAGCCCAGAGGTCAGTTGCAGTGCCTGTGACAGATGCTAGAGCAACATCATCTGCACCAGCTACAGCCCCTTCAGCTCCAGTGCAACCAGCTCCAGCATCAACTCCAACACCCTCTACTTTAACTGAAGCCTTCGTCCTTGGAGTTATTCAGACACCACCACCTGAAGATCAAGCCTGAGAGTCGATCTAGCACTATGCATTTTCTATGAACTTTTTGGTAACTTGTTGCCAAAGGGAGAGAAAAATGTATAGATCATAGGCTTCGAGAGAGAGAGTGTTGCTTTTGTTCTCTCTTGCTTTATTTGGTGGTTAAACTTGTTTGCTTTTGATTTCTTGAGATACTATGCTTGTGAGACATTGATGATCATGTGTTTGATCATAAGCTACACTTATGCATGTTTGATGATATTATCTTATCTATCCTATGTGATCATTCACTTTGCTTGGTGATGAGTGCATGTATTCAATGTTTATTATTTTGAGCGCTCCACCAAGATGTATGTGACATGGAAGAGTAACCCATGAGCCTAATTCATTGTGAATTTGCAGTCCAAAGCAAATCTTAAACTATGCACAAATTGGGGGAGCTCTTGCTTATCACATACTTCTCAAAGCGACGATGTTATTCAATCTTATTATCATTTGTCGAAGCTTTGATCTATATGTTGTCATCAATTACCAAAAAGGGGGATATTGAAAGTGCAACCATCCCTAGGTGGTTTTGGTAATTCATAACAACATATAGCTCATTGAGCTAATGCTATTCCAAGACTACTATTTCAGGAAAGCTCAATGAATGGCATGGCATGGATGATGAAAGTGGATCCCTCAAAATACTAAGGAC
Organism: Triticum aestivum; assembly: GCF_018294505.1. Lineage (NCBI taxonomy): Eukaryota > Viridiplantae > Streptophyta > Magnoliopsida > Poales > Poaceae > Triticum > Triticum aestivum. Next base: position 389,268,550 of record NC_057810.1, on the reverse strand, counting down.
AAAGGATTGGCTCAAGCTCAAAAGCTCAAGACTCTTCATTTTATATTTTAGTGATCCAAGATCACATTGAGTCTATAGGAAAAGCCAATACTATCAAGGAGGGACGAGGTGTTGCTTAATGAGCCTCTTGCTTCATGTGCTTAGTGATATGCTCCAAAACCCTCAGCTACTTTCCCACATCCACAAATGACCTAAACCCAAAGCCAAAATCGGTCACACCGATTCTTCCTATCCGGCGCCACCGATTCCAAAAGTCATAGCCACTGCCACAAACCCTAAGCAAATCGGTCTTACCGATAGGGATCTCGGTCTCACCGAGATGGGATTGTAATCTCTCTGTTTCCCTTCGTAACGTTTTGGTCTAACCGAAGTGAGCGATCAGTCCCACCGAGATTGCAATGTAAACTCTCTGTTTCCTTTTTGTAACATTTCGGTCTCACCAAAAAGAGCAAATCGGTCCCACCGAGTTTACCTGACCAACTCTCTGGAAAGCTTATTACCAAAATTGGTCTCACCGAGTTTGTGTAATCGGTCTTACCGAGATTACGTTATGCCCTAACCCTAACCGAATCGGTCTCACCAAGATGCATGTCAGTCCCACCGAAAATCCTAACGGTCACTAGGTTTGCTAAATCGGTCCGACCGAGTCTGCTGAATCGGTCCCACCGAGTTTGGTAAATTCTGTGTAACGGTTAGATTTTGTGTGGAGGCTATAAATACCCCTCCACCTCCTCTTCATTCGTGGAGAGAACCATTAGAACGAACCTACACTTCCGGCTTACCATTTCTGAGAGAGAACCACCTACTCATGTGTTGAGGCCAAGATATTCCATTCCTACCATATGAATCTTGATCTCTAGCCTTCCCCAAGTTGCTTTCCACTCAAATCTTCTTTCCACCAGATCCAAAACCTATGAGAAAGAATTGAGTGTTGGGGAGACTATCATTTGAAGCACAAGAGCAAGGAGTTCATCATCAACACACCATTTGTTACTTCTTGGAGAGTGGTGTCTCCTAGATTAGCTAGGTGTCACTTGGGAGCCTCCGACAAGATTGTGGAGTTGAACCAAGGAGTTTGTAAGGGCAAGGAGATCGCCTACTTCGTGAAGATCTATCGCTAGTGAGGCAAGTCCTTCGTGGGGGACGGCCATGGTGGGACAGACAAGGTTGCTTTTTCGTGGACCCTTCGTGGGTGGATCCCTCCATGGACTCGCTCAACCGTTACCCTTCGTGGGTTGAAGTCTCCATCAACGTGGATGTACGATAGCACCACCTATCGGAACCACGCCAAAAACATCTGTGTCTCCAATTGCGTTTTAATCCTCCAAACCCTTCCCTTTACTTTCTTGCAAGTTGCATGCTTTAATTTCCGCTGCCTATATACTCTTTGCATGCTTGCTTGAATAGTGTGATGATTGCTTGACTTGTTCTAAATAGCTAAAATCTGCCAAACTCTAAAATTGGGAAAAGGTTAAGTTTTTAATTGGTCAAGTAGTCTAATCACCCCCCCCTTCTAGACATACTTTAAGGTCCAACAGATCCCCCTTTCCAACTCCTTGGCGAAGTTGAGTCTAGAAACCGAAAACCGTTTTACTAACTTGGCTGTGTGGCTTACGGGCCCACGTCGCCAATTCGGTGGTATTAGGATCTTTTATTCCTTGTCTATACTCTGGGACTCTGATCTCTCTTCTATTCGAGTTAAATAAATTTACTAACACCGACACTTAGGTTCTCGTAACCACTTCATCCCGGAGAGCCACTTCATTCCATATGATCGCCTCATTCAGCAGAAGACTCCGAAGATACTCTCTGATATCATGCCAATAACTTGTGCTCATCGCGTTTGCCATTCCCTACCACCGATAAGTCCCTATGAATAACTGCATATCCTTGTCGCTCATACCTTCACCCCTAGTTACTCTTGTTATTACAAGATGCCCCGAAATACTCCCTGTTGTCCCGAGAATCCTTTGGGCTTACTGCCTTGCAGTTCTTTACCGCATGAGAGCCCTTACGGATAATTCTTCACACTTACCGGGGATCCGTTCATCCCCACTTGTTCATGTGTTTAACAAAATCCTTCAAAATACTATTCAATCTTCCAAAAATCCTCAGCAACCTATTGCTCTTGATTCACCTTGCCTGCTTGCATTAGGATTAATTCCATATGTCTAACAATATTCATTAAACTCCTTTGAGATTGTCATTCTTATCCTATTGATTTGACATGTGCGTGAATGCACACATTCATTAGTTATTCCCTGGTAATTATTTATCCTTCCGGCTCAGACTCCACTCCAGACATGAGCTGGTTCTCGGCAAATCAAACCTTGAATGAGTGTCGGTCTATGTCTTTTCAACTTGCTTATCCTTTGATTAGAGCATCTGCTTCTGATCCCCTGAATTGGAGATCATAATTCCTTTGCATTTAAGCTTTGGAATTATCAGATATTTCCAAAATCTGATCCCTCTGCATTATTTCTTCTTCTGATTGAATATCGTTACTCACATCAGCTCCGTTGTGGATCGTCAGATCCATTATTGGATTATCATCCGACATTGTCCTTCATATTCAAAGAACCTTGTGAAGTTCTTTCCCAAATACATAATGCCTTTGGTAATTGTATCCTCTCCTTTTGTCAACCATGCTCTGCTTTCGAGCTTGTGTTATTTACTCTTTAAGTTTGTGGTATATGTTCCTAATACGCCCCTATGGGTTGAACCTATGCCTCCCATAATCCGTTTGAACCCGAGAGTTTTAACGAGTCTTACTCTTCTGGTGTTTTGCCAGATAACATTTCAACACTACAAAGCGAGAAGTAAATGAAATGATATGCATTGAAGAAGTGGGAGTCGACCTTGAACTTTGTGTTCATGCCCATGGACACGATGTAGATCTTACCATGGAAGCTTCTCTTAAAAGTAATTATCCCCTTGGTATAAGATGATCTTATATCTAGGATTTGATCCTTTACAACCGTGGTTCTGACCATGATTGTTCCCCTTTGATTCCATTTCTCGGACAAGTTAAAGCACTAGTCTTCTATAGATAAATGCATCTTCGCAATCTCCATTTTGATCTTCCACCAAGTATTACCCTCTGGTATCTCGAGAATAACAAAGAACTGTGTTACTTCCTACGAGTCTTCATCTGGTATTGCTTCTCATCGATTTTAGATTTCCCCGGGTTTTGAGTTGTTAGTCACTCGAGAACACCGATAAGTGAATCGATTCCACACTCCGATTCTATAACTCTAAGTAATTTTTGTTGCTTACGAGTTTAATAATCCTTCAAGTCATTCCTAGACTGATCGGCTATATCTTTACCGTGCTAACTTTTAACTGTGCTACCTGGTCCTTCTTCCCGAAGCACAATTTTCGATGATGAGCTAAGCCTACGTCGATCTTCCTCGTCATATCATTTCGCCTTGAACAACAAGCTTGATTTTGAGTTTGTGTTGTACCCGTGGTTCCAATAACCTTTCGCTTCATCATTCCTTTGACTTGATGTCATCGCTGATCGATTACATCTTCATGAAATCTCTTGACAAATGTGTCGTGATCATCATCAACATTCCGAGCTCTTCCAGGATATCAATCGAATTCATGATGAGAAATAGCATCCTTGCCCCTCGATGATTTGTGTTATCATCGACAACATTCTTGCCTCCCCCAACACGAATTTGTTCATATAAATTTTGGGAATACATCCTTTTTGACATGTCGATGGATTTTTGCTGAAACCATCGGCCACCTCCTCATCTTCCTTGATAAAATTGCATGAGGTGTTCAAGTAATTCTCGATGGATCCTTTGTGTTCCCAAGGTCCGGCCTTTACCTGATGACCATGTTAATGCTATCCAAAAGTATGACTATGTTACTCCGAACATCATTAAGAACATTGAAGGCGCAATGCTAAATGTTTCTTGATCAATTATCCAAACACCGATGTATGGGTAAACATCATGATTCTCCTTGCTCCATTAACTAAATGGATAAGTACTTGATGTCCTGTCATGTATATCCTGCTCTGTTTGTTCTTGGGAAGCATATACTCTAATACTTTTGTATAAGCACCTTTTCCTTTACATTGATCTGGTTAAACTAATAATCACATTTTCCTTTTCATTGTTTTGTTTCACCTTTCTTGTAATCTAACTAGTCTGAGCAGAGATAATTCCCTGCTTTATGTAAACACCTCGGTGTACAAACTCTGTCAGTAAGATCTTGTTACTATTGTTGATGATATTTCGGTAGCCACCGATGGATGAGAACTTTGCCTATTGGTCTGCCTCGTCTTAACGAGCAGGAAAATGGTTCTCTTCGTCCCTCGCCCTTGGTACCATCGTTGTTGCCAACATAATTGACAGGCTATCCTCTGACCTGCCTTGCTGTCATGAGAATGCAAATATTAGTGCCTTCCTGCTTTTAACACACATGGTGGGCCCATAACCCACAGTTCCACAGGATCAAAACCTGACTCTCCTGTACAACATTTATTCTGAAGTATCCTTTGCAATTGGCTTCGTATGAAATTCTCGAGCCACCGTCCTATGGATGATCTAGTCTGGTATCAGAAGGAATATTTCCTTTCGTTGCTCTGAACCCCTTTGGCCTTCTGATTTTGCTCTGAACGATTGCCTGCCCATTAAAACTTCTCATGGTACCTTTATACTTGGCTCTCGATGTTTTATTAAGTTTCAACTCGAGAGATAATTCCGCCTCATTCCCTAAATTGTTCACCAGATAATTAACCCTATAAGGGTCAGTTCTCCCGAAGTTACTCTTTACTTCTCCACTTAAATCTTGGGACGATATTTCTTGTAGTGGAGGAGATATTTAACACCCGCAGTGTCATGCTATATGATTAAGCTAATCATTTTTCCAAACAGTGCTTAATCACCTTGTTCAATATCCCATTTGAAATTCCAGTCAATTCAAATTCAAGTGAAGTTTGAAGTTGCTCAAAAGTTGCTGGAAAAATGTTCATCATTTGTCAAAAATTCCATAACACTCCATTGTTAAGGAACACAACATCACTTTTGTGCAAAGATGAGCATTAGCAATTATAACAACACCAATTCAGCATTTTTAAATGCTATCCTATTTATGAAAAATACCAAATGAATTCTTCCAGTCTCCAAGATATTTGTGGCACTGTCTAATATCACCAGGGAATAAAAGGGGCACTTCCCATATTTTTCCAAAGAAAATGGCATGCCCAATATTTTCTTATCCATCTCTGATTATAAGAAAACAGAAAAGCAAAGCTGCTCCGGGCCGCCTCCAACCTTCTAACCTCGTCCACGAGAACCGGGGTGAGCTTCTCCCTCGGATCCCCCTTTTAGCCCTTCAATTTGGACGCCGTAGGCCATCATCTCCGTCGAGCTCGAACCCCCGTGTATGCGTAGGTGCGTGCGCTCACTGCCGCCTGTTACTTCTTCTGCTGTCGTTGTTGCTGGTGCTGCCGGTTGTCGCTGCTGCTGTCCCGTGCTCGCCCGCCCCTACTGCGTGTGCGTGCCTGTGCTGCTGCACTGTTTGCTGCTGGCCGCTGCTGCCGCGTACCGCTGCCGCCGCACTGCAGATGCTCCTTGCGTGCTTCTGCGCTGCCCTGTCTCTGTTCTGCTTGCTGCTAGCCATGATAAAGGCCATGACCGTGGTGTGTGAGAGCGTAGCGTGTGTGTGCCGTGTGTGTGTGGTGTGTGTGTGGCTGGATTTTGCCACAACCATGTGTGGCCAACCCTTGTTTGACTAGTATAGATTAGGATTTAAATTAGTAGATCAATTAGCCTAATGTGCAGATGACATGTGGGCCACCCCCCTATTGACTGGTCAACTTTGACCTTTGACCTGCTGACTATGCATGTTGACTCAGCCTTTGGACCCCACCTGTCATACTCAGTGGCTGGCTACTGCTGGGTATAAAAAGATATTCTGGTTTAATTTGAATTAAAATAAATTCAGAAAATGTTTAAATCTTTGGAAATTCACATAAATTAATCCGTAACTCGAATGAAAAAGTTTTATATGAAAGTTGCTCAGAACGACGAGACAAATTCGAACAGGCGGTCTGTTTACCTGTCAGATGCCTCTAACTATCTGAACATGGAACTTTCCCTCTTCGGTCATATGTCTGACACAGGTCCGGAACCGGGAAAACATTCCTGGTTGACTTCCCCCTTCATCGGTATCGAGTACCACCGCGTTAGAACACATCTAGCTCTGCCTGTTGTCCTGTTATGCACTTGCTTGCTATGTATTTACTGTTTCTCCCCCCTCTTCTCTTCGGTAGACCCCGTGACGATGCTGATGCCCCTGTGATCGACTACGTCACCGACGACCCCTCCTCGTCTGAGCAACCAGGCAATCCCCCCCTTGATCATCCCGACATCGCCCATTCCATTCTCTCATGCTTGCATTAGATTTTGCTACTGTAATTGATTGCTCCTATTCTGATGCATAGTCTGCTTTTGTAACCTGCTTATTGTTACCTACCTGCTTATCCTAAACTGCTTAGTATAGGTTGGTTAGTGACCCATCAGTGACCCCCCATCTTTTCCTTGTTGCCCCTGCTTCATCATCGAAGACCCGATCAACGGGATCGCAGACCAGGCCCCTTCACCGCACATCACTTTCCCCTTAGTTGCTCGACACTGCTGGGTTACTATCGAGTGCCGAGGGTGAGACCTCTACATCACTTCTAATGTTAACCCTGTAGTGTAGCTATTCGGTCGTGGTCATCGAGGGTGATTCCGCCTTAACCACTTTCGATACGACTCTGTCATGCAACCCCTCAAGTGTGAACCTTGGGGGTGATTCCTCTTACGTTCACCTTGACGATTACATCGAGTGTAACTCACCGGGGGTGATTCCTCGGGTTTCCCCTTGATGTTTAGACACACAGTTACTATGATTACTATGACTTTACCCTGAACCATGTTACTAAAGATGGGTCGACCCTGAGGGGTACCCACACGAGCATAATTGCGAGTTATGTGGAGACAGGTTGGCCTGGAGGGTACCCGAGAGTTGAATACGAGGCGTGGCCGGGCATTCTTAGCCCTTGCCACAAGTCCTCGAGACGGGGCGACAGGGTCACATCTTTTGTGAGTCTCTGCTCGTGACCGCACTACCAACACACTAACGGTTTGGATATTTGATCCGAGGGGCCTCTGGCCTGATAGCACTAACCATTATGTGGGCATAGTATGGGCGTTCTGCGTCGTATACATCAGCCGGAGCTTAATAGACGTCAGCGACTGAGCGGCGCGCGCCGAGTTGGACTGGTAAGCACCTGCCTTTTTTAAGGAGGTAGCTAGGTCTGCTCACCGGCCGCCCACATAACGTGCAGGAGTTCCCGGGGAGATGACCCATGACCTCGGGGGCATAGGTTTAGTCCAGCATGCTTGACCTCTCGATTAAGCCTAGGTCGGGTTGCGGCGTATTGTTTGGCCGAGGCCGGGCATGACCCAGGAAAGTATGTCCGGCTGAAGTTAATCGAGCGTAGTGGGTAAGTTGGTGCATCCCTGCAGGGAAGAAAACATCTATCGATAGCCTGTCCTACGGTAACGGACACTTGGAGTTGTATCTCGATCGATACAACTAGAACTGGATACTTGTGATGAGAATTGGATTGTGATGAGGTGATAACTGGATAGTATGGCTCTGGGATTGCTTTCTTGCAGGGAGTCGAGAAAGGATCTCTAGCCGAGGTTGATAACACCACTACTACTTTACTTTATGCCACTCTACTCCCTCCTGTTTGCTGCACGATGGTGATTTCCAGAAGATGCTAGTCTTCAATAGGACTAGGCCTTCTCTCTATTCTGGCATTTCTGCAGCCCAGTCCACATATACAGTCTTCCTTTGATAATGTTGCATATGTAGTGTAGATCCTTGCTTGCGAGTACTTTGGATGAGTACTCACGGTTGCTTTGCTTCCCCTTTTCCCCTTTCTCCTTCTTTCCGGTTGATGCAACCAGATGTCGGAGCCCAGGAGCCAGATGCCACCTTTGACGACCACTACTACCCCGAGGGTGCCTACTACTACGTGAAGACCGCCAACGACCAGGAGTAGTTAGGAGGCTCCCAGGCAGGAGGCCTTGCCTTTTCGATCGTAGATGCTTTTGTGCTAGCCTTCTTAAGGCAAACTTGTCTAACTTATGTCTGTACTCAGATATTGTTGCTTCCGCTGACTCTTGTGTATTCAAGATTATGTATTCAAGCCCTCGAGGCCCCTGTCTTGTAATATAAAGCTTGTATTATTTTAATTTGTGTCTAGAGTTGTGTTGTGATATCTTCCCGTGAGTCCTTGATTTTAATCGTACACATTTGCGTGATTAGTGTATGATTGAATCGAGGGCGTCACACTCTCATACGTCGCTTTACCTTCAACTTACCACAATCGTTGAACCATTGGATGTAATATGGATGAGGATGTCTCGTAGTGGCGAGGCAAAGCTTCTCTGCCATCTCTGTACTCTCCAAATTATTGCAGCTTCCACCATCAATGGTCACACGAATGAAATGCCCTTTGACAACAAACTTAGTTTGAAAAAGATTATGGCATTGAGGCATCTCAGCATGCCCCACCTGGGCACTAAGTACTCGCATGGTTACAAGGCTTGGGTACTGATCTGGCATCTCAACATTAATATGTATCTCTTCTGTGTCATGCTCCTTAGTGTCACCTGCATTATTAGTGGCAAGCATAGCATGTGTATCTTCATCCAAATCACTAGCGGAGGAGTACTCACCATCTTCTTGCACAATGAAAGTACGTTTATTTGGGAAGTCCTTCATCAAGTGCCCGTCACCTTTGCATATATGACACTTCATGTCCCTTGTGCGTCCATATGAAGTGGTGGGTGCTTGAGAAATTGCTGTCGACGCCGCAGAGGATTGTGGAGCTGATTTTGAACTTGTTGGGAGTGCACTGTTGTTCGAGATATGCGGTGTTGCCTCGGTAGTGGTTGGGACAGTTGGAGAGGGTGTCCATGATGAATGATGACCCGTAGAAAAGTTACCTCGTCCCTTGTTGTGTCGTACCTGTACTTCCCTTTTAGCTTTACAAGCAAAATAAAACAAACAAGTAATATAATTTTACTCCTTATAGTCCAATATCTCCTGAATATCACGATTCAAACCACCTAAAAACCTAGCCATCGTAGCATCTTCGGTTTCAACTAATCTACACTGCATTAACCCAGTTTGTATATCTTGATAATAATCCTCTACAAAACTACTACCTTGTTTTAAACATTGCAATTCATTTAGTTTGTCACGAGCATAATAAGAAGGAACATAACATTGTCGTGTAGCTCATTTAAAGCATCCAAAGTAGCAGGTATATTGTTTGCATTAACACGACAATATTCACTCCACCAAATAGAAGCAAAGTTTGTAATTTCACTAGTGGCTGCCCTAACTTTTTGGTTCTCAGGAATATCATGAAATGCAAATTTTTGTTCAACAGAAAGTTCCCAATCAAGATAAACATCTGGATTATATTTACCATTGAAAGCAGGCATAGTAAATTTAATTTTAGCACTAGAGTGGTCATAATCTCAAACATCATACCTGGGTGGACCTCGTGCCATACCTTGACAGTTGAAACGCAGTTGTCGATGAGCACAGTCATTGTGGCGGTCGACCGCTTGGTTGTCCTCGGTGTCACCGGAATAATCCTCGTAGTCGTCCCCGTATTCCTCGTTGACACGGGGAGGAATGCGTTGGTGCTGGTTTATGGTGGCGGCATCGGTGGCAGTAGCTGGATGTTGTGGATGACCCACAAAACACGCCGAGCTTGCGAAATAGCGGCAACACCGGCAGAGTTGCGAGGATCAATGTTGTTGTTGATGCGGGGTGCAATCTGCAACCTGTCCAGACATGACAAGTTGTCCTGTAGATGTGTGTTTGCAACACCCTGTGCATCCTTGATGGTCTTGAGCCTCTCCTCGGCCACAATCTGAGCACTCTCAAGTTGGATGAGACACTCACTGGTGACTTTCACATCCGCAATGAGGCCCTCAAGTGTGGGTTGATCCCGTGCCATTGTTAGCGAAAGAGAAAAACACACAATGTATAATCCCTATCAACTAGTAAGACGTGATGGAGAAAAATCACTCACACTCAAGCTTAGTGTAAAATTCTTACTTGTTCTTACCAATGCAATAGGTGGTAATTGGCGTGTTGGTGTTGGCTTCAAACTACTGATGAAGATTTGATGGAGCGATAACCAGGAATCAGTAGAGCCGGGTCTGTACTTATTGGTAGGAAAAAATGTAGCTTGGCAAAGGTTTCTCAACTCACAATATTAGTGGCACAATTTAAGAAAAAACAATGCAAGTTAAATAATTGCTCAAACTACTAACTAGTGCTGGCAGTCGACTAGTAAGAGCTAAAACAACCTAAATCTAGATAGCTCCAAGTAGCTAGATAAGTGAAGTACAAACACAGTGACAAATCTTGAAAATAGACGATATATGGAGCGGTGATCATGTAGGAGCAAAAGTGTTTGTCCTAAACAACGAACCAAACAAAATGACTTAAAACAGATGCTTGCCAGCCTGAACTATGCACTTCTCTTTTATGTTGCTCTTTTCTCTCTCTCTCTCCCTCCTTTTTTGGCCCTTTTTTTGTCAAGCCGGTAACAAGCAAGAACTCACGTATACCAAAGATGACAATGTAACTAAAAATAATAATGTGAGGACAGTTCTTGGAATGTTTGAGCGATGGTAGCTGTAAAAGCAAACTCCAAGGCACAACGCAAGTTGATGGGACGTGTACCACCGGTAGTGGCACTAACAATCAAATAATGATAGATGGATGTGCTGATGGAACTGGGATGCTTGGTCGCTAGCGGCAGAAGGCGTGGAGGTGCGCGCGGCAGTAGAAGAACAATTTTTTTAAGGCGGATGGGACGTGGGTACAGGTGCGGCGGCAGATGTGCTAAGTAAAAAATTACAGCAGCAAATAAATCTTGCAACCGCGAGCGACAAGAGTCCGTAGAATTGTATTTTTTACATTGAGAACGAAGCGTGCAACGGAAATTATGATGTGGACAAATAAACAAGATTGATCTAGTAGATAATTTTCTCCCAAACTAATCTAAACCAGCCCGAGCATTAGATGAATGCAACCAAAAATTCAACTACACAAATAGTAGATGCAAAAATTGCCGAGGGCTAAAAAAATAGGTGCAATGGATGAACTAATCTTTTTTTGGCCTTTTGTAGGTTATAGGACTGAAAAAGATCTAATCTAGCAAAAACTGTAAATCTCTCGCCGATGAACCTGAAAATTGATACCACTTGATGTGAATTGGGGCCCGGTCTTTCGATGAGAAAGAGATAACTACGATTTTGGGTGTGACTTGACCCTCACGATCCGGCTACCAACCATACAGGGAGAACCGTACACGACTGATATCCATGACAATCGCTGAACCAACTCCATGATATTATCGACCGAGCCAATGGCGCGGTCGACCTATCTACGAAGGATTTTTGCTACAAGTAAATCAAAGAACATGCAAGCAAATGATGGGCAAGCAATCTCAAAATTGCGAATATGCTAGATGGAATAAATCTAGCAAGATGGGGTTTCCATAGAATGTCTTGACAATCGCACTAGCCGGTACGAGCGAAGACAAATAAAAATAGCAATAGCTAAACTTCTTTAAACAAAACCCGAATCTAAACCCTAATTTAGGCTAGCTATATATTAAGAGCGGCCAATCGCAGAACGGAGTGTACAGAGACCCAATAGTGCATGACTTCTGTTGACAAGATGTGTTGGCCAAACATGGCGTACAAACTCCTTAGATCCAAGTTGGCTCCTTTTCCTGATGCATGTACGCAAGGTTGGCTCCTTTTCTTGATGCATGTACATAAGCATAGCTGGATTCCAATTCTTTGATGGACGTGCTTCACGTTGCATGCATGATAACCAATTGGTTTATTCAAATAGCTATGCTTTTTCTTGACTTTCTTTATTGCCGTGGACAACATTTCTCCACTAATGCTGTACAAAATAAAGCATGGTGTCGTAATTTTGTCCTGAATAACAAAATAATATATTGTGTATTTTTTAATTGAGATCACCTGAAATATATATCGTGTAATATTTGTAGATGTAGTTGTGGCGTCTATGTCCACATCATCAAGCATGAGCGATCGCTTCAAAAACACCAACCCGAGGCATACCAGGTACAGTAGCAAGATCATCTGTCTGCGTTATTCCACCGCTCAATTACCTATAGAACATTGAGCGCAAGCCTATGCCTCGCACTTAAGGGAATGATAGAAAATGATTGGGGTTTTGAGAAGTCAAAACCAAAAAAAGTATAGCATCGATGCAGCTGACCACTAGGCAATGGAGAAGGCCTTATGATTGATGTCAATGTAAGGAGTAGTGATCGCCATGCAACTAGGATGCACATAGATCTATGAATATATGAAGGCTCTCCTATGGACTAAGTGGGGGTGCATAACGGCTAACTATGTTAATGCACACTCCCCTAAGGCAACTAGTAAAATAGGGGATGGAGCAGACCTCCTATTGGTTTTGTTAAGCTTAATGTTGATGCCTTCTTTTAATCATGATTTACTTAGGGGCACAACTAGGGCTATTCTCAGAGATGATAATGAAAGATTCGTTGTTGGTGGAAACTAGAGGATTATTTGGTGTGCTGATGTATTAACAGTAGAAGCTTTGGCTCTAAGGTGAGGCCTATTCCTTGCACAAAAGGCGGGTTGCAATCGTCTTGTTGTTAACTTTGACAATATGGAGGTGATTGAAATAATGAAGAATGAAGGACATTCGGCAGGAGCTGCGGCAGTGGTGTTCGATGATTGCTATTTTATAGCTTCTGATTTTTCTCTTGTTAGGTTTGAACATTGTAATAGGGAATCAAATAAGGTGGCTAATGAACTTGCTAGGTTAGCAAAATTTTTAGTCACTAAGGACTGGTTTGAGGGACCTATGAAGGACACTGTACACTTACTTATTGATGATTGAACTATTATTTCTAATCAATAGAGTACATGTTTATTTGAAAAAAAGTGGGGGTGCATCCAACTTGCTTGCTCATGAAGACCTTGAGCTTTTGTAGATGCTCATCATCGGAATATACAAGCCAAGTTTTATATTGTAGGTTCCCCACTAGTATGAAACATATGAAACTCATGAAACTGTCTACTTGACGAAGCATGAAGTGATGCTACTTTGAAGCACAAGTGTATACTAAAAAGTATAATGATGCTGCTCCTTCTCTTTTCCTCTCCTTTCTCTTTTTTGTGTGTGGCACCTTCATGGTGCATCTTTTATTTGGTTTCTATTTTTTAGGAGCAACACCTCACAAGTATGAACGATACACTTTACAATGACTCACTTCAACTAAATGACATCATAACTCAAAACAGAAAACATGAGAGAAACTCTATATGATGAATGCCTCCGACAGTGTACCAGTATTTGCAATGATCCGACATAGCATAGATAACAAAAAACGGGCAAGCCATGAAAATATCGAGCTAGCCAATCTATGATCATGGAAGGGGAATGAAAACACGTCTCTAATCATGTAATGTAATATGATGGTTATGCATGGCGATATGCTCGTAATGGTTATGAAAATGCCACAAGGATAGGTATTGTGGCTGTTTTGTGGAGATCGGGTGTTTTATGTGTAGGAGAACAAGAGAAAGTCCTCGCACGAGTTTGCATGTACCTGCGAATGATGATGGGAAAATGGCAGGTGTGAAACACGCGTCCACGACATTGATATAGAGTGAATAAATTTAAGTGCGTAAATGGGTAAAAGGAAAATAAGATCAAACATTGCAGGTAATTTTTTTCCAGAACTCTTACATTTACATAGAAATTATGTTAATTACATCTCCGAAGAGAAAACTCCTTATTAAGAATTCCAACATTTCTATTACATAGGATTACATCACATGCCTATTACAATATGCTACAATAAAAAAAACCTCCTCGCGGTCGACGCAGAACTCTGGCCTGGGGAACTTGACGTTTATCCATGTAGGTTTTCTTTGACGACATTATGTTTGATATTTTTTCATATGTTTCTCCACCACGCAACACATTTTGTACGTGCTCAACACCATTTATGTTATGGTGTAAATGATGGTTGATTTTGGCTAGGCTTGATTTGGCCCCATGTTTGGATGCATAGGGTGTATCCATGTATTTTCAATATTTGTAACTCATATCATGGAATTCATATAGGAGAACCCATGCTCAAAGCATAATTTTGTTTTGTTTGGTTGATGGTTTATGCCGTGGAATTTGTTTGAATGAACCCACGCAATAATACAATCTTTATTAGGCCATGGGATTCATGAAAGAACCCATGTCATAGGGTAGTTTGAATTTTGTTTACTCATAACTTATGCCACGGAATTCATCAAGGAACCTATGTCATAGCATAGTATGTGTTTTGTTATTTTATGGTTTATGCCATGGAGTTCGTATGAAAGAACCCATTGCATAATTTGCATTTTTCTTTGTTTCTACGGATTATCCAGTGGAATTCATTTGAGAAGAACCCATGACGTAGCATAATTTGCATGTCGCTCATTTTATGGACCACTCTATGGAATTCATGTGTGAGAACCCATATCATGTCATAGTTTGTAAATTTAGTCATATTAAGCATCGTGCCATGGAATTCGCGAGAAAGAACCCATGCATGAAATGTGCTTTGTGAATATTTTAGAATTTTGTGGCTCATGTCATGGAATTCACATGAAAAAACCCATGCTTAGAGTTTTTCATATGTCCCCTAGATGCAACTTGCTCGTGTGAAGAAAAATGTGCATCCTTGATTCGAACCAAACGGCTGAAGCTAAGGACATGTCTCTATGAAAAATATGCAAATCTTTGATTTCATGTAGTGTGTAAATTCCCTGATCCGAACCCAAAGACTGAACCTAAGGCGAGATTTCATGCATGCATATTCCTTGATCTGAACCAAAAAGGCTAAACCTAAGAGAATGATTTCATGAGTTATTTATATTCCTTGATCTGAACCAAAACGGCCGAACCTAAGGGCATGGTCTTATGAATTATATATTCCTTGATTTGAACCACAAGGCCAAACCTAAGGGCATGATTTTATGAATTATATATTCCTTGATCCGAACCGAAAATGCCGAGCCTAAGGTGTGATTTCATGCGTATATATTCCTTGGTCTGAACCAAAAGGCCGAACCTAAGGCATGATTTCATGCATATATATTCCTTGATCTGAACCAAAAGGCCGAACCTAAGGCATGATTTCATGCGTATATATTCCTTAATCCGAACCCAAATGGCCGAAACTAAGGACATGATTCCATGAAGTGAGGGAGAAAGGAATCCTTCATCCGAACCAATATGGCCGAAACTAAGGACAAGAATTTATGAGTAAGGGAGAGAGTTCCTTGATCCAAACCAAATGGCCGAAACTAAGGACAAGATCATGAGTAAGGGAGAGAGCTCCTTGATCCGAACCAAACGGCCGAAACTAAGAGCGTGAAAGCAGCATCATATCTCACCTTCTCACCTCTCTGGAACAAACCAAGGCTCCTTTTTTTCGAGCCCTTCAAATCAAGGCTCATCGCTTCCCTTCTCATGGTGTGCCTTTTGTGTGCAGATGATATGGTGTCTATAGAGATAGGAGGAAGAAGACTAGAGAACCCAGGAGCAAATGAGTGGAACCCTTTCATACACTAGGCACATAGGTATTTATAGGGAGCGATGGAGTGCAGCGTTGGTTTTTGGATGGCTACCGCGCGCATGCCCACGTTGAGTCGACTTTGATGATCCGACTATGAATGTGCGAAGATGTCGCGCCTTAGCAATTGCTAAACCAACTTCGGAGGGGTTATTGACCATGCCGGAGCACGATCAACCTGACCACGAGGGTCTATTTCCTGCAAGCAAATGAAGAATAAGAAAGAAACTGAGATTGCAATCTGGATATTGCGAATATAATACGAAAGCTTTATTGATCAAGATGGGGTTCTGTGACGTCTTGGTCTAGTCGTTGAACACAAAAAAAGTACGCGAAGTTGCAGCTATGGTGAACTTTTAATCTAAACAAAACCCAAAGTCTAAACAATGCCCTAAGGGCTATATATATGGAGGAAGAGGGGGGGGGGATTTGGTGGCCCTTGGGGAAGGGGTCCGAAACCAACCCTATCTCTTGTTTCCCCACACATACGGACTCTAAAAACAGCCTGTACTTATGTATTTCGAAATTACATGGGCCTGGCCCAATAATAAGGTGACACATCACCTATAATGGCCTCTTGACGAAATTTGTGAAGTGGCATCATGTATATTTCGTCCAAGCCTTCCTGCACTCATTATGGTGGCTTCATAGTCCTGAAATCATCACTTGAAACTCCGTTCTTGTTCCTCTTGCGCATGCCATCATCTCCATGCTTGTTCTTGCTCTAATGTTCATCCTTCTCCAAGCTAGGCCCTTCATTTCTAAGAAAAACAAATGTATCCAATTTAGAGAGCACCATATTCTCATGAACATTAGAATCGTTACCAAGAAAGAAAGTACCTGGTAATTTAATTGGCGTGCGCGAGCTCTAGTAATTGGTCCAGTATGTATCGCAGCAGGGGCTGTGGGTGTAACAATGGTATTGATGTTCTCATCATCCTCCTCTTCTTGAAATGAAGTCGCCCTCGACGGAAGGTCATCTTCCTCACCCAAATAAGGCTTCAAATCTGCAATGTTAAAAGTGGGACTAACCCCAAAATATGCGGGCATCTCAAGTTTATATGCATTATCATTTATTTTCTCTAACACCTTAAAAGGACCAACAGCATGTGGCATTAGCTTTGATTTGCACAAATCAAAAAATCTATCCTTATGCAAATGTAACCAAACAAGATCACCAGGTGCAAAGACAACATGTTTCTACCCTTATATCTAGCAAGTTTATATTTAGCATTCATACGCTCAATGTTTTCCTTAGTTAACCCATGCATTTTTAAGATCAATTCAACACGTCGTTTAGCATCAAAATTAACCTTCTCCGAAGATGGAAGAGGCAACAAATCAATAGGTGCACGAGGTAGGAAACCATACACAATTTCAAAAGGGCACATCTTAGTAGTAGAATGCAATGAACGATTATAAGCAAATTCAATGTGAGGCAAGCATTCTTCCCACATTTTATTATTATTCTTCAAAACAGCCCTAAGCATAGTAGAAAATGTTCTATTTACTACTTCAGTTTGTCCATCAGTTTGGGGGTGCAAGTAGTACTAAAAAGCAGTTTAGTCCTCAACTTAGCCCATAAACATCTCCAAAAGTGGCTAATAAATTTAGTATCACGATCTGAAACAATAGTATTTGGCACACCATGCAAGCGAATAATTTCACGAAAGAACAAATCAGCAACATTAACAACATCATCGCTTTTATGACATGGTATAAAGTGTGCCATTTTTGAGAATCTATCCACGACAATAAATATGCTATCCCTCCCCTTCTTTGTTCGAGGTAAACCTAAAACAAAGTCCATAGATATATACTCCCAAGGAACACTAGGTACATGCAAAAACATATATAAACCATGAGGATTGAGTCATGACTTAGCTTTTTGACATGTAGTGCAGCGAGCAACAAAACGCTCAACATCCCGTCTCATCTTTGGCCAAAAGAAATGTGTAGCAAGTACGTCCTCCGTCTTCTTCATGCCAAAGTGTCCCATTAATCCTCCTTCATGTGCCTCCTGCAACAACAAAAGACAAACGAAGCTAGCTGGAATGCATAGCTTGTTAGCACGGAACACAAATCCATCATTAACGATGAACTTGTTCCATGTTCTTCCTTCTTTACAATTCTGCAATACATCTTTAAATTCAACATCATGCACATATTGATCTTTGATGGCCTCCATACCAAATATTTTGAAGTCAAGTTGTGAAAGCATAGTATAACGATGAGACAATGCATCAGCAATAACATTTTCTTTAACCTTCTTGTGTTTGATGACATAAGGGAAAGTCTCAATGAATTCAACACCATTTAGCATGTCTACGATTCAGTTTAGATTGACTTCTAATATGTTTCAAAGATTCATGATCAAAATGTATAACAAATTCTTTGGGCCATAAATAACGTTGCCATGTTTCTAAAGTCCAAACAAGAGCATATAATTCTTTATCATAAGTAGAATAATTCAGACTAGGCCCACTCAATTTTTCAGAAAATTATGCAACATGTTTGCCATCTTGTAATAACACACCTCCTAATCCAATTCCACTAGCATCACATTCAAGCTCAAAAGTCTTATTAAAATTAGGAAGTTGGAGTAAAGGACCATGTGTCAACTTATCTTTCAATACCATGAAGGCTTCTTCCTGTGCGGTACCCCAAACAAAAGGCACATCCTTCTTTGTAAGATCATCGAGAGGTGCAGCAATGGTGCTGAAATCTCTCACAAAACGCCTACAGAATCCAACGAGGCCAAGAAAACTCCTCACTTGTGTGACCGTTTTGGGTTACGGCCAACTCTCAATAGCTTCAATCTTGGCTTTATCAACTTCAATTCCCTGTGGAATAACACCATAGCTAAGAAAAGATACTCGATCAGTGCAAAAGGTGCACTTCCCAACGTTACCAAACAAACGTGCATCACGTAGAGCAATAAAAACAACATGGAAATGTTCCAAATGTTCCTCCAAAGATCCACTATAAATCAATATATGTAACATCCCAAATTTCCAATTTGGAATGTTATACATAGGTCATCATTGCATATGATATTTTATTGCATTTTGGTTGATCCTAGAAATTCTAAGCAACTCAAGGACCCACGGAGAGAGTTGGGGATTTCGCTTATTTTCATATTTGAGTTTTCTCAAATATTGAAAAGAGGATCATTTTGGTTTTAATCATTTTTGTCTCCAAATATTTCCAACATTAAAATAAAAGATAGGGATGGATTGGCTTCTTCAAAATAAAAGAAATATTGGAGGAAAAATGTTAAAATCAATTATTTATTTTATTTGAATTAGAAAAATTGCACGTTTTCAATTTTTTTTGC